>NW_025533806.1:0-300000 GCF_020615455.1 Coregonus clupeaformis | reverse complement strand
TGAGCTTCTGGTGAGGTCCGTTACAGTTAATGTAGCCATGTGACATCACTGACAAGTGGCAGGCCAGGGGTGGAGGGGTGGCAGAGGGTCTGGTGTGGACTGGAGAGCCAGGGTCTAACCTGTCTGTCTGTCTGTCTGTGTGTCTGTCTTTGTGTCTGTCTTTGTGTCTGTCTTTCTGTATCTGTCTGTGTGTCTGTCTTTGTGTGTCTGTCTGTCTATAAGTATCTTAGATAAAGTGAAATGTTTGTTGAATTGTTGGATCACTCTCATTTGATTTACAAAGGAATCACAAAGAGTCATGGATTTTCTGTTCTAAAAGGGATTCTTCCTGGCGGAAAATTCACAACTAAAAGTCAGTGACCTAGTGAGAGTGGCTGACTGAGCATCATACGCCCGAGTGGCGCAGTGGTCTAAGGCACTGCATCGCAGTGCTAGCTGTGCCACTAGAGATCCTGGTTCAAATCCAGGCTCTGTCGTAGCCGGCCGCGACTGGGAGACCCATGGGGTGGTGCACAATTGGCCCAGCGTCGTCCCATGGGAGGGAATGGCTGGCGGGGATGTAGCTCAGTTGGTAGAGCATGGTGTTTGCAACGCCAGGGTTGTGGTTTCGATTCCCAGGGGGGTATGAAAAAGAAAAAAATTATGTATGCACTAACTGTAAGTTGCTCTGGATAAGAGCGTCTGCTAAATGACTAAAAATGCTTAAAAAAGATATGCAGAGGGTTGTCTACTAAAACACTAGCGATGCATCCCAAATGTCATCTTATTCCCTATATAGTGCACTACATTTGACCAGAGAGCCCTATGAGCCCTGGTCAAAAGTAGTGCACTATATACGGAATAGAGTGCCGTTTGAGTCGCAGCCTAGGCCTGGTCTGCACACAGCAGTCACACAATGATATCATTGTAGAGGTAGAAAAAGCTCACACTATAGAACTGTAGACGCTGTAGGTTATGTCATCAATCTTCTATTTTTAAAAGGCCAACAGGTTACCCTGTGCCATTGTTCCAACCTTCTGGAAATGTGATAGAGGGAGAGAGCAATGAAAAGAGAATGTTTACATATAGGGCTGGTAGAAAGTGTGGAGAGTGGAGAAAGAAAATACTTGTAAAAAGTTGAGCAAAATACTTGCTAATAGGGTCGTAAGGTTATGAGTAGGTAATAATAAAGTAATTACTCATACTTATTAACTCAATGAGTCCCACTGTATCGCTGGTGCGTTTCGGACTTCTAACCCCTTTTAAACACTGTGTGTTTGAGCTACAGTCTTCTTGTACCATTGGAATCGTCTGTTTCATTACCAGGGGCTGAGCTAGAGCGGTATTTGTGAGACAAGGGTGGAACCCGAAGGGGCCTGGGGCAGGTATTTTATACAAAAACGTCTGTAGAGCACCAATGGTTTGATCTACAAACTATTCAAAGTTTTCTATGAAACGCTGAGACTCTCACAAACACGCACATATTTTTTGCTTTATGATGCTCACAAGCTACACAAGAGTCGTTAGAAGGTAAGGGGTTCTTCTATATAGAAGATCATAGGAAATCCTAGGACATGTGTCTATAATACTGTAATATGCTCACATAGTTGCTGTCACAAACTCCAAACTCAACACAGTTGTCACTGACTAGTTCGATATTCATTTCCCAGTGAGCAAATAATTTCTGTACATACAGCATTAATTTTTTTATCAGGATTTTGCTTAGGCTGACCTTATTTTTGTATTGAAATGTGTCAATACAACTCATGAATGCAACTGTTTATGTACATATAAGGGCTGGCCATGCAGATAAATGAAAGTCAGATATGCTAAAAGACGATTTTTACTGGAATTTTGGGACCAACGGGACCAAACAGTTCTGAATACTGCGATACATTAAAACATTTTAAAAAACGATTTGTTCAACTAATTTTTTTTCCAGAGAATACAACTGTGTAACTTTGCGTGAGTTAGAAATATGTTAATTTGCAGAGGGAAAAAATTAAGAAATACAAAAAAGTTGATTTAAAAAACGCAGGACTATCAGATTACAACATTTCGGCCCAGCTTCCCCTGCTCTCCCTCCCCATGTAAGCATTGCGTGAAAGCGCAGCCAATTTTCAACTTGATTAAGACTAATGCAAGACGACCATTTCCATGCCAGCCCATAACTACACACCAAAACACAATCTTAAGGTAACCCTAAAGACTTGAGGAAGCATTTATAGTAGGCTGCTGTGGCAAATACAGGGAATTTAAATAGAGGAGATTGTATAGATAAAAAATCTAATGAAAATGGTTTGGAACGAGACAGTAGGCTAAATCATTTTGGCATCGTTGCATGTGCAGAATCACTGCAGATACCCAGAGCTATACCAACTTTATGCACAACTTTAACGCAAAACCAGTATCATAATATGAATATTATTAATTTAATATGATCAATTATAGATTGATACATAACACTCCAAACAATGTGTAACGTAAAAATGCAGTCATGCATTCACCCATACAATTATGACAAAAGGTAGTGAACATGCACATCGGTCTTATTTGCGTAACTTGATTTAGTGAAGCTCAGACCCCATAGCCTATACTGAAAATAAGTGCCACACGATAGGCTACACAAGTCTACTATACACACAATAGTAGAATAGCCTTCAAATTGAACATTTAGTTTATTGTTTTATGTCGTTATAACCGGTTTTAGTAGCATTGGTTGACCTGTAAGATAACTTACACAACGTAGCCGTATCTTTTAACTTGAAAATTATATTCAGAGTTGCTTACATTTTCTGAACAGGCTTCTTCCGTTTCTTAGCTGCGTACTGCGCCGTACTCCCCAACATGATGTATCTCTCACTAAGAAAGTCTATAGAATAAGACTATCCTATACGTTTCCCTCTTATTCTTGCAGATATATTTCGAAGAAACACGACAAGATAAAGCTCTGTATAATGTCAATATCCAGAGTCCGCCGATGCACAGAACGTCTCATAAGTCGAAGCTCCAAATATGCGTAGAAACTATTCCTCTTGGTAGACCAGACCGATACATCCCAAATTGCTTTTTGATATAAAAGTTTAGGGAAACCTTTCACACTACACAGCAGACAGCAGCTAGAAATAGCGTGCGTGATCGGAACACATTTGACTCCGTCCTTTTTTCATTTTTTTCAAGCTGTCATTCCTACTGCATTGACATACTGTACACCAGTTGCGCGAACGCAATGGCTGCTTTTTCTGCTACTCAAACCAATCCAGAGCGCTGGTTCACTGTAGCTCGCGCAGCAGTTACAGTGGGGCTGCTCGCTATTGGTGCACAGCGCTTTCAGGAAATATAACACAGAAGAGAGAGATATACATTTAAAAGGGCAATCTGCGATTCAAACAATAATAAAGCAGTGACCCCGCCACTGTTTTGGCAAACAGCTGAGGGATGTAGCTGGAGAAATGTATGCACTCTGAAATTCATAGACAGAGGCACAGAGCTATGGATGCAAGGACTGAGAATCCATGATATAAAAATTATAGTTGTAACCATGTTTTGAGGTTATACAGTGGTTGTTTCTAATTACATTGTTGACAAACAATAGAGTAAAACAAGCTTATATTTTGGGTTCTGATGGGGTACGACAGTTGCATTAAGCTCATGAGGCATTATAAGTTACATTATAACAAGAATCAATGGGTATATATGGTATCATTCATTTACGTTTCAAAAATTGGTTTAGAAATCGCAGATTTCCCCTTTAAAGGTGGACTTGTTTATGATGTACAATGAGGACATACTGTACATATTGTACTTACATAATCGTTTGCAACCTTTGAGATCATGGAGAATGTGCTCAGAGCTATGTGCAATAACCAAATTTAATTTAAATGCAGGCTATTGTCCTGGGCCTCTAACTTTATACTTGAATGCTAGAGTCAAACATTTTTAATGTACACAGTTTCAGATAATTTGATGTTAGTGCATGAACTTTGGCAACAAAACATTTCCAAAGTCACTGTCTCCCATGCAATATAATAAATAATAGATAGCCAGGTATTCCCGGGCTGCGGGGCTCTACCATAACCCTGTTACACTGTGGTTGTGCATGATCTTATGACACTGGGAGCTTTTCAGACACTCTTCCCATAAAGATGACTTATTGCTTCTAGTTCAATGATGAATGTGGTAATGGTTGCCTAGTGTTGTCTTGAAGAGTTTTTTGTTGATTTCAAGAAAGATATGCTGTTATGTCCATGGGCTTTTGAAACTCTCCAAACCACAATCCATTAAATACACTTGCAAACTATGGACGGTTACTATAAAAGGCCTTCTTGTTTTATTCAGTCCCCTCTTTCTCTGTGATGGCTTGGCTTGGCCAGTGGATCCTAGTAGTAGGACAGTATTTCCAGTACATGATAATATTGGATAATTATATTTTTGGGAGAAACTGAAGTGAATGATTAACACTGACAATAGGGACTTACTGGTAAAGATTCAACCACTTCAAGGTGACACAGTAGACAGGATTAGAATCACACAGAATAGAAACTAACAGAATAGGATAGAATAAAATAGATCCCCTCACTGCATCATGACTGTGTTACTACCAATCATGTGGACTGGGCCAGGGAGGCCAATGTTTATTGACACGTGGCATTGACACTCCAGACTGTGATTGGTTTGGTCGGGTCGCCCAGGCCTTGCTGTCTGGCAGGTAGTGGAAAAACACACACAACCTCTGACCGACCATATTCACCACAGAGCATGAACTAGCTGCAGCACACATATTGAACCAGTGTCAGTAAAAACAAACAGTCACAGAAAGGACAGTAAAGCACACCACAGAATAGCTCACAGCTTTGACTTGGCTGACAGAGAGGAGTGATATGTCATGTGTAAAATCAACTTACTCAACACTCCACAAAGTAGGTCCCCATGCAACAACAGGCCATGGTTACAAGTGAACTTCTACACCCTTCATTATTGTCTAATCTGTCATCCTTTACTCCTACTCCCTGTCAGTAAACACTGAATAGAGGATTGGGGTTGAAAAGGTCTCTCTGTTCTTGTTCAAGGTGATTAATCAGTCGATCACAATGTATTTTGGCTTCATATATTCAGCTGCTGGCCATGACATAGCATTCCTACATATTTCATAACCACTGTTTATGTGTGGATCCACATATCAACAAAGTATTTGACCAATTGTCAATTGAAGCAACGTATTGGGGTTTACACTATAATGGAAACTTTTAACACATGAAATCAGTCAACATTACTGTAGCACTGAAGCTTAATTGAATAAAAATTGTGACAAATGTATGTTGAGAAATACAGTGATGGAAACACAGAGCCTAAATTGAGTGCAATTCTAGAACTAACACCAGTTGGTTATTTTGTGCTTGTTTTTTTGCGTCTGTTTTCCCCCTATTAACAACACTCACCAGAAGTCATTTGGCATAGCTGCCAATTAAGGTAATCTATCCAAGCAAGTGTTGGAGATCACCGTCGTAGCCACTGGAGGGAAAGTCTCTGCCATAGTGAAGAACAAATTAAGACATGGGAAAACCTATTTCGTTACCATAGAGCCACTGTTGTTAGTGCTTATAAACAAACCAGTTACAAGTAAGCAGCTATTTATGATATGCCACCATCTGGCACCATTAAATTACTTTTACGGTTGAAAACACATCCAATTAAATTAAAAGTTTGACTTGAAATAAAGAAAATCTGGCCGGATAACATACAGGAAACTGACACCCAGACCTTAGTTAGTGAAGTTGTCTTGGTTGCACTGTAATTATGTAGATTGCAGAGGGAGTGTAAATTGTGTGAATTAAAATGAAGAAACTACTGTTTGTAGTGAGAACAAAGGTAGTTTATAGAACCCTCTCTGTTTTGACATTCATTTGAAGCACGGCGCTATTATTGAAATGATGGAGTTTAGATCTGAAATTCTACTTCAATCTGAAATATTATTCATAAAATGCTCTTAAAATAGCTGCAGTATGATAAAATTAGATGGTTATCATCAAGGTAGAATTATCACCTCAGTTTATGCAACCAGAAGAGAAGCTCTATCTGACATGTCAAGAAATAAACATGCAACATTAACAAAACTGCACTCTTAACATGAGCTAATTAAAGAATTACACTGTATTTAGAGTTATACAATTCAGAGAAATGTATATTGTTTGGCGGGGACAGGGTGAAACTGTGGTTACTTTCCAGTTCTAGATGGCAAATCAAAGATTGCTACCATAGTGTTTAAAAAGACACGCAGAGGTGATTTTAATACACTAGTAAATCTGTTGAAAACTGTTTTAAATGTTACTCACTGAACTTTTACTGGGTAGCATTTAGTTCTATAACCAGCTTCATAAAGTGAAATGAGTGCTGTGTCATTTTGGATTCTTCTCAATTATGACATCTTTCTAAACCTGCATCCATGATATAGCGCTTCAGAAAACTGATGTGCTTTCAGGAAAAATAAAATGCAATTTATATGTCACCTGCCTTTGCAAAGTATTTGTTGGGATAAAGGGACTAAGATATACTTGTTTGTGAGTGTCATAACCAAGGACAGTTTAGGTTGCACAAACAGAAAAATAAACAAAAATACTCTGATTTTATAGATTTGAGGCTTCTCTACCCCCTCTGGTCACCTCTGCTCACCCTGCAGTTACTGACTGACATCCATCATTACAGGCTTATTACCGCAAGGAATTCTGCCCCTAGAGGTGAAAACCAGAACCCTTGTAGGATAGGTTGGCAATTTATAAGAAGAGAGGCAGAGGAATTTGGCACCATGACCATTCCACACAATCCATTTATATGTGTATCTGAAAATCACTGACCATGGTTATTCATATTCACAGCATTGCTGTTTTCCTGATACTGATGCCTTCTGACAGTGTTAGAGTTTAGTCTGACGACTTGATGTGGATGACGTTGTTTTGAAATGAGCATAATGTCTTTCTCTGCCCTCGCCCTTCACTTTACGAAACACTGAACTGGTTCTTCAAAAGACTGAACTGGCTCGAAGTTCAAAACTCAAGCTGTTGGATGGCCGCCCTGTCCAGCCATCAACTTGTGCTGTACTTATAAGGGTGCAGCACTAGTGGAAAAACAACAACAACCTAGCTAAATCTGATACTATCACATAGGTCTGGGAACAGTTACAGGAGCTTACCTCTAATCAAAATGGCTGCAGAAGGTTGTGATTTGGCATCGTTTCATTGGCTACAAGTTGTTTGTGTTTACCTCTCCTTGAAGCAGAGAGGGGAAGTCCGGGGTTGTCTGGTTCCCAGAGAAAGGAAGGGATTAAATCCATTGTTAAATCCAGAAGTGGCCCTTACCCTTTACTCAGATCTGAGTAGCCATATCTAGCCAAGCACTTGATCTGCGGAAGAGGAAAATTAAGAGTCTACAAGGAAATACAAGTCTTCTCTCCAGTGAAGTTCTTTCGTCTCTCTGCACTCTCATCATTATATTTATGGGTACAGTAATGTATCATTGTACATAATATTGAATATATTATGAGTATATGCTTAGAGGATATATGTCATCATTCTGGTGCTGTAAATCATAAAGTATTGCACACTCTCTGCACTCAGCTCGGTGGTGGACCTTGCAGTGTTCCTCTCAACGAATAGCTTATACAGTCTTGTATAGATGTATGAAACATGCTGAAAATGAAGGACACACTATCTCCACCTTAAAGTACCAAACCTGAGAGAGACTCAGTCCAGATCTGGACCCTGGACCGACACATGCATACGCGCACACACACACACACACACACACACACACACACACACACACACACACACACACACACACACACACACACACACACACACACACACACACACACACACACACACACACACACACACACACACACACACACACACACACACACACACACTCTTTCGGTCTTATAGTCATCCTGAATTTGATTGTCTTCTGAGAGACCCGTAATTGCGGACAGATGTTGGCGTAGTCGACATAGTGTGTGTGAAAAACAGGGTGGAGGGTGGGGGAGAGTTGGTCGGTCCGGCCATTGTATAAACTTTACCTTACCGTCTGGTCATGGCTTTTTCCATGGCAGCTCTAACTCTCTCTCTCTCCAGCCCAATGAATCACAACTGGGTTTATTGGAAGGGACTTAACCCTTGTGGGCGTTCGGTTGGCCTTTTGGAAGACAAATTGGTCCCATTTCTCATCTTGTTTTCTTAAAATGAGAGATTATTAGCTGTGAACTTTTTAAAGGAGGCGAGGGTAGTGAGTTATGCTCGCTGTCATACAGAGTACTGAGTGGGCTTTAGGACTGTAGTCTTGCCAGTACATTCCTACTCAGGAAACTATTTGTTTGCGTCAAACACTGAAGTCAGCCTTCACTTTAGCCTTGCCTCTATACTTTCAACAGAAACTGAAGACCACCATTTATTCAAACAGTGTGAGGTAGAGTACTCCTAAGTGCCTACCTAGCTGACATGTTTTGAATAGTAAGGCCAGGGTGTGCTATTTGTCCTCTACAGTGCAGATTGCAGATGGAAGGGCTCTACAGTACGTTTCACTCCTGTGAGTAGATCATGGCTACACACACTGGGTCTCCTGTAGGTAGAAGTGGACACGGATCCAGTCATCTCAGATCAGTGCCAAGGAGATAGGAGATAGGATTTGGGATTTAAGGGATATCTCTGCTGCCCAACCTACTGGGAAATGGCGGGCCAACTTAACTGTAAACTCCAGTCTGTACCCTACAGGTATAAGGCCAGGGGTAAGTTTGGGTACCTTATAGTTTGGGTTTGAGTGTAGATAACAGGTTGACTGCCGACGCCCAGGCTAGCCTTCTCCCACCGGGGCCACACCACTCCTAATGCCCAATTTTCTCCAAGTGTGAGAAAATGAACATGTTAATGATGAGTGGAGCTGCACACTGAATGAGGCCAGCTCCACATGTGCTTTGAGTTGGGAGGGGGATTGGGAGGCTCAGGTCTGACAAAGCCCCATTGGTAACTGATATAAGGCTGTGGCACGTTCAGGCTCTTTCGTGGGTCACCTCATAGGCTCCCACTATTGACGTCCACTATGGATGCTTTGGAATGACGAGTGAATAGAAAAATATTTATGTATACAGAATATACACTACCGTTCAAAAGTTTGGGGTCACATAGAAATGTCCTTGTTTTCGAAAGAAAAGCAATTTTTTTGCCCATTAAAATAACATCAAATTAATCAGAAATACAGTGTAGACATTGTTAATGTTGTAAATGGCTATTGTAGCTGGAAACGGCTGATTTTTAATGGAATATCTACATAGGCGTACAGAGGCCCATTATCAGCAACCATTAGTCCTGTGTTCCAATGGAACGTTGTGTTTGCTAATCTAAGTTTATAATTTTAAAAGGCTAATTGATCATTAGAAAACCCTTTTGCAATTATGTTAGCACAGCTGAAAACTGTTGTGCTGATTAAAGAAGCAATAAAACTGGCCTTCTTGAGACTAGTTGAGTATCTGGAGCATCAGCAATTGTGGGTTCGATTACAGGCTCAAAATGGCCAGAAACAATAACTTTCTTCTGAAACTCGTCGGCCTATTCTTGTTCTGAGAAATGAAGGCTATTCCATGCGAGAAATTGCCAAGAAACTGAAGATCTCATACAACGCTGTGTACTACTCCCTTCACAGCCATTTACAACATTAATAATGTATACACTGTATTTCTGATCAATTTGATGTTATTTTAATGGACAAAAAAATAGCTTTTCTTTCGAAAACAAGGACATTTCTAAGTGACCCCAAACTTTTGAACGGTAGTGTATATACACATGGCCATATACACTACACTGCTTGTCAAACATCTCATTCCAAAATCATGGGCATTAATATGGAGTTGGTCGCCCCTTTGCTGCTATAACAGCCTCCACTCTTCTGGGAAGGCTTTCCACTAGATTTTGGAACATTGCTGCGGGGACTTGCTTCCATTCAGCCACAAGAGCATTAGTGAGGTCGGGCACTGATGTTGGGCAATTAGGCCTGGATCGTAGCCGACGTTCCAATTCATCCCAAAGGTGTTCGATGGGGTTGAGGTCAGGGCTTTGTGCAGGCCAGTCAAGTTCTTCCACACCGATCTCGACAAACCATTTCTGTATAGACCTCGCTTTGCGCACAGGGGCATTGTCATGCTGAAACAGGAAGGGGCCTTCACCAAGTTGGAAGCACATAATCGTCTAGAATGTCATTGTATGCTGTAGCGTTAAGATTTCCCTTCACTGGAACTAAGGGGCCTAGCCCAAATAATGAAAAACAGCCCCAGACCATTATTCCTCCTCCGCCAAACTGTACAGTTGGCACTATGCAGTCGGGCAGGTAGAGTTTTCCTGGCAGCCGCCAAAACCAGATTCGGCCGTCGAATCTGCCAGATGGTGAAGCGTGATTCACCACTCCAGAGAAAGCATTTCCACTGCTCCAGAGTCCAATGGCGGCGAGCTTTACACCACTCCAGCTGACGCTTGGCATTATGCATGCTGATCTTAGGCTTTTGTGCGGCTGCTCAGCCATGGAAACCCATTTCATGAAACTCCCGATGAACAGTTCTTGTGCTGATGTACAGTTGAAGTCGGAAGTTTACATACACCTTAGCCAAATACATTTAAACTCAGTTTTTCACAATTCCTGACATTTAATCCTAGTAACAATTCCCTGTCTTAGGTTAGTTAGGAACACCACTTTATTTTAAGAATGTGAAATGTCAGAATAATAGTAGAGAGAATTATTTCTTTCAGCTTTTATTTCTTTCATCACATTCCCAGTGGGTCAGAAGTTTACATACACTCAATTAGTATTTGGTAGCATTGCCTTTAAATTGTTTAACTTGGGTCAAACATTTCGAGTAGCCTTCCACAAGCTTCCAACTATAAGTTGGGTGAATTTTGGCCCATTCCTCCTGACAGAGCTGGTGTAACTGAGTCAGGTTTGCAGGCCTCCTTGCTCGCACACGCTTTTTCAGTTCTGTCCACACATTTTCTATAGGATTGAGGTCAGGGCTTTGTGATGGCCACTCCAATACCTTGACTTTGTTGTCCTTAAGCCATTTTTCCACTACTTTGGAAGTATGCTTGGGGTCATTGTCCATTTGGAAGACCCATTTGCGACCAAGCTTTAACTTCCTGACTGATGTCTTGAGATGTTGCTTCAATATATCCACATAATTTTCCTTCCTCATGATGCCATCTATTTTGTGAAGTGCACCAGTCCCTCCTGCAGCAAAGCACCTCCACAGCATGATGCTGCCACCCCCGTGCTTCACGGTTGGGATGGTTTTCTTCGGCTTGCAAGCCTTCCCGTTTTTCCTCCAAACATAGCAATGGTCATTAACAGTTCTATTTTTGTTTCATCAGACCAGAGGACATTTCTCCAAAAAGTACGATCTTTGTCCCCATGTGCAGTTGCAAACCGTAGTCTGGCTTTTTTATGGCGGTTTTGGAGCAGTGGCTTCTTCCTTTCTGAGCGGCCTTTCAGGTTATGTCGATATAGGACTCGTTTTACTGTGGATATAGATACTTTTATACCTGTTTCCTCCAGCATCTTCACAAGGTCCTTTGCTGTTGTTCTGTGATTGATTTGCACTTTTCGCACCAAAGTACGTTCATCTCTAGGAGACAGAACGCGTCTCCTTCCTGAGCGGTATGACGGCTGCATGGTCCCATGGTGTTTATACTTGCGTACTATTATTTGTACAGATGAACGTGGTACCTTCAGGCGTTTGGAAATTACTCCCAAGGATGAACCAGACTTGTGGAGGTCTACAATTCTTTTGCTGAGGTCTTGGCTGATTTCTTTAGATTTTCCCATGATGTCAAGCAAAGAGGCACTGAGTTTGAAGGTAGGCCTTGAAATACATCCACAGGTACACCTCCAATTGACTGAAATTATGTCAATTAGCCTATCAGAAGCTTCTAAAGCCATGACATCATTTTCTGGAATTTTCCAAGCTGTTTAAAGGCACAGTCAACTTAGTGTATGTAATCTTCTGACCCACTGGAATTGTGATACAGTGAATTATAAGTGAAATAATCTGTCTGTAAACAATTGTTGGAAAAATTACTTGTGTCATGCACAAAGTAGACGTCCTAACCGACTTGCCAAAACTATAGTTTGTTAACAAGAAATTTGTGGAGTGGTTGAAAAACAAGTTTTAATGACTCCAACCTAAGTGTATGTAAACTTCTGACTTCAACTGTAGCTTCCAGAGGTATTTTGGAACTCGGTAGGGAGTGTTGCAACCGAGGACAGATTATTTTAACGTGCTATGCGCTTCAGCGGTCCCATTTTGTGAGCTTGTGTGGCCTACCACTTCGCGGCTGAGCCGTTGTTGCTCCTAGACTTTTCCAATTCACAATAACAGCACTTACAGTTGACCGGGGCAGCTCTAGCAGGGCAAAAATTTAGCTTAGCTCTTCAGTATGGGCCATTCTACTGCCAATTTTGTCTATGGAGATTGCATGGCTGTGTGCTCGATTTTATACACCTGTCAGCAATGGATGTGGCTGAAATAGCCGAATCCACTCTTTTGGCGATGTATATATATATAATGTTTATTTTGAATTATAAACATTTGCAGCTAAAAACTGAATTGCAGCATACATAGGCCTACGTAAGTAAGTAAATAAAAAATATCAGATGTAGTATACAATATTACAGTTAAGCAGCATTAAGCAGTCTCAAAAAGTAAGGCATAGGACTGTTGTAGTATCTGTCAGTCAGAGTAGGGGGAAGGTTCAGTTTGTAACTGGATCGTGTAGATCTGCCACTGAGATGGCCTTCCGTCTGAAGCAGCCATTTGTTGTAATCCTGGAATTTTTTTTACGTTTCTGGGCAAAGGATCTGCAGAGGTGGGTGCGGCGGGACTCCAAGGACGGCAAGTCCAGGTCATTGCATACAGAGTCGTAGGAGGTGTAGGTGGGGCCCATGATGATTTCGGTTGTACGTAGTTGGATCTTCTCAAGTTGGTGGTGTTGGTAGGCTGTGAGACCTGGGTGCCATACTGGAGTGGTGTACTCGAGCACTGGTCTCTTCAAAGCAGGTATAGACTGTCAGAAGGTCTTCGGTCGGAAGGTTGAAGTGGCGAAGATGGTTCATCATGAAGAGCCTTCGGTTCCCTTTGGTGTTAATGTCGGAGATGTGTGTGTCCCATTTTAGGTTGGCTTGGAATGTCACACTGAGCGCTTTGGCACTGGACACCACCTCAAGTGTGTGGCCGGAGATGGATCATTGCAGAGGTGAGTCAGGATTGTGGCTGAAACAGGTGTACATGACTTTGCAGTTTGTTAGGTTGAGCTTCATCTTGTTTTGTTCTTACCAGTCGGCTAGTTGGTTGAGGCCCTGCTGTATGGTGGAAGTGTCTTGATTTAATGAGGTTCAGGTCATCCACAAAGGCCAGGAGTTTACAATTGGACCAAGCCGTGTGCCCTGGGGGAAGCCACAGGAGAGTTTTTGGGCCTGGGATAGAGTCTAATAGTATCTTGTCACCTGGCTACGGCCGGAATGGAAGTTACAAATCCATAGCATGATCTCTGGTCGGACAGATCATTTCAAAAGGTGTTTCATTGCAATGGTGTGATCAACTAGACCAGGGCTGCCCAACCCTCTTCCTGGAGATCTACCGTCCTGTGGGTTTTCAGTCCAACCCTAATTTAACACACCTGATTCTACTTATTAGCTGCTCAACAAGACCTTAACTAGCTGAATCAGATATGCTAAATTAGGGTTGGACTGAAAACCTGCAGGACAGTAGATCTCCAGGAAGAGGGTTGGGCAGCCATGCACTAGACCAAAGGCCTTGCTGTAGTCTGTCAGGACCCATGTGCTGGAGGTGCCTCTGGTGTCTGTTCTGTACAGCTGGTCTGCCATGTTTATAAGGCAGTGGGTGGTTGAGTGTCACTTGAGGCAGCCAAACTGTTGGTTGGAGATGTTCTTTTGGATATCCTGTTACCCATTCAGCAACAAAACCATCACACACGTTTGCCAGAAGTGGCGTGAGCGATACAGACCGTAGCTGGTCAATGCTCGGTGGATTACTCTTCAGCAGGGGGATCACTATTGCCTCCTTCCATTGATGTGGAACCACTCTTTCACGCAGGGAGGTGTTGAAGATGTCAATCAGGGGGATGGATATTTCAACAGCAAATTCCCTGATGAATCTGCCACTGATGAGGCTAGGACCTGGGGCTTTTCTGGTTGGAACGGCAAGTAGTTTCCTATGCATTTCCCATGGTTCAACAGTAGGGAGTGGCATAGCTGGCAAGAATCCAGGTAGGTCTGACAGGTTTAGTGGTGGTAATGATGTGATGAAAGAGGAAAACTTGTCATTTATAGCATTGGCAATGGCAGAAGGGTTGTCTGGGTCCAGCCCGTCTTTTTACTGCTGTGGCTGGGTTCTCCCTCTTGTTTTTCTGGATTTTGGTGTGGTAGAATGTTGATCTTACTGCCTTGATCTCTCTCTGGGTTGTGTTCCTCAGTGTGTGCCATGAAGGCCAGTCTTTTTCACTGAAGGCTTTCTGTCTGCTTTTAATCAGCTCATTGATTCTAGGTGAAATCCAATCCTCATCCTGTGCATGCATCCTAACCACCCATTTTGGGACGTAAGCTGCAATGGTGTGATTCAGGGTGTTATGAAAGTTGTCTGTTTTCTCCTGTGTGTTCTCCACATTTATTACTTCCGGACATTTATGGAGGGAAAGCCACTGACCACATGCTCTGATGCTTGACTCTTTCATTGGTTTAATAACTTCTTTCCTGGTTGTGTTAGTGACAGAATGAGACTTGGGTGTGATAACTACAATATTATGATCACTGAGACCCAAAGGTGACATTGTTGAAGGGTTACTATAAAAGTCCTCTAGGTTGATAATGACAAAGTCAAGGATGGCATTCTGTCTAGTTGGAATATTAACAAGTTGTTGTAATCTGAGCATAGTCCAGACACATCAACATGGTTAAAATCACCATGTTGGATAAATTGATCTTCTGAATTGGATTGAGGGGGGAATATACCACATATGTTATAATTGATCCAACTTGCCTTGGTAATCATTTAGGTGCAGGTTGTCATTGTTGAGAGAATTCGAATCAAAACATGACATGAATCAGACTGATATATTCTCAGATTGTCTAGATCAAAGTAATATATTCTTAATCAGCTTCCTAAATCAAACACTTAAAAAAACAACAACACTTAAAACAGTGAATAACTAATACATGATACATGTACAGGAGTAATCATCCAAGGCTGCCATATCGGCACCTTGGCAACCACGGAATTCCTAGTGATGATATGTAACATAACATAACACATGAATGTAATCATGCTTTTCAGATTGAAAAATATTACCACCATTTTTTTTGTACCTGATGGAGTGCAGACTGGGCAGTAGACTCACCTTATCTCCAGGCAATCAGACTTTTAAATAGTCACCACTAGCCGGCCTCCACCCAGTACCCTGCCTTGAACTTTAGTCACTGTTACTAGCCGGCTGGCACCCGGTACTCTACCCTGAACCTTAGTGACTGCTGCCCTATGTACATAGTCATTAAACACTGGTCACTTTAATAATGTTTACATACTGTTTTACCCACTATGTATATACTGTGTTCTAGTCGAGGCTCATCATAACTACTGCTGTACACACCTTTTCTATTCATATACTGTCCATACTGTCTATACACACCATCATATAATATATATATTTATATTCCAGACTCTGACATTGCTCATTCTAATATTTATATATTTCTTAACTTATTCCTTTCTTTTTATTTTGGGGATTTGGTGTATTGTTTTGTATTGTTAGATATTACTGCACTGGTGGAGCTAGAAGCATTTCGCTGCACCCACGATAACATCTGCAAAATATGTGTACGTGACCAATACAATTTGATTTGATTTGTAAGTCCCCTTTCTTCCTTCACTCAACTCCATAAAATTCTGGTGGACTGACATGGACCAAACAGCATGAATTATGAAGAAGAGATGCATAGTTTTCATCACTATCAGAATTTCATGGCAACAACATCCCACTGGGCACAGACGTCAATTCAACGTCTATTCCACGTCTATTTCATTGAAATTACATGGAAACAAAATTGATTCAACCAGTGTGTGCCCAGTGGGATAGGCATATCTTATTTTCCCAGTTCCCAAAATAATAAACTCCCACCCTGCCCCGTCCTCTTGATCTTACTGCCAAGCTCAGCTGTGTAATGTATCATTATATTGAATATCACGCCTACCTGCCTGGCACAACTTTGAGAGATAGGATAATATGATTTATGAGGAATGTTCTTCTCTCATGTTTATCTGACTGGAAGTGTTTTCAAGATCAGAGTTGGAATTTAAATAACAGAATAATATATAATCCATGACAGCAGTCTTCAGACATCTACTTTCCTCTACTTGACCATCTGCTAACTGTGGCATCCAGAAGGTGGGGCACTACAGTGATCTTGGAGGGAGACAAACAGCTCACCTTTGGTCCTAGGGCATTGGGTTTATGACACCTGGGTCTGGCCTAGATCCCCAACCTTTGGGTTTTCCCAACTGATGACCACCACTCACTCTGGACAAGTAGCATAGACACAGATACTGTATGTTGTGGTCGCACAAAAGGCATGGACACCACCTTACAGAATCATGTAAATGTTTCTAACGAAGAATGCAATTAAGGAGGCCCCTTAAGGATCAACAGTAACTACATAAAATATATTTACAGAGAGAAAAAATTACAAATGTCACTTACGATGCTTGTTCTCTTAGCATACAGCAGCAGCAGTGCCATTGAAGAGTAGGACTACTGTTCAACGCTGGCAGCTACAGTAGAAACAGGGCCTCGTTTTTCATTCGCATAAGCCCAGTAATCAGTATGGATAATCAGAAGTTGGAAAAGCCAGCACAAATAAATACGTATGAAGGAATGATCTCCCCCTCAGCCCGACCAACAGATGGGAACACTCCAAAGGGGAACACTTGTGTTTGGGTGCTTTCTGCACTCCACACTTTCCCCCCCCGACTACTTTAGGATCTATTATGTGGGTTTACCTCATGCATTTTAATGGACATGTGTGGTGATTAAGTGTGTTTAGTAACACATCTACAAGAACTCAGATCAATACCCTTTTTGTACAGTAAGTCAATAACGTTTTGATTCTGTGGGACTAATGTCTATACGTGTATATGTGGTATTGCATGCAATCTGCAATCTGAGGGACATTAGTCCTACGGTACTTATTTCTAATGGTGCTACTTGCATGTCAAAATGACCTGTTTTGAGAAAATGCTCAGAATAATTCTGTCTCTTTTTGAGTTAGGATAGTAGTATACACAAACATGTGGTTGTATTATATGTGACCAGCACAAAGTCAAAGTCCCTAACCTCCGCGGCTTTGCATTTTCATATAAGAGTGTGCTGCAGTGCCTCACTGCATGGTGGCCTACTGTAGCCATGCTTGGACATGAGAGGAGAGGTGATTGCGTTGAGTCAACAGCAGTGCCTGGTGTTGAGGCTGTCTCGGCTCGGGCTGCCTGACTCTAAGTGGGTAGAGTGAGCCCCTTCCCTCGGAAAACTGTGTTCGCAAGCGAGGGGCCCCATGTCCCAGCATTCTCAGCTGGTGACTTCAGGAGAAGACTGTGAAGCTGGAGCTGAAGAACTGAGCATGGGCCAGGCCTCTCTGGCCCATTGGGACCCGCCATCCACAGCCTCCCAGCCCCAGTCTGTTATTTCCAGTGTTATTGAAGAGTGGGGCCTCCTCTGCTTTTGGCCGGGCTCCGTCCCTCCACTCATCTGTAGTTGATTAGAGCCCCGGTCGGTCGGTTGGTTTCTCCCTGGTTCCCCAGCGCTGACATGAAGTATGGGCCTAGCGAGGCCCAGGCTACACTCACAACGATAAACATGACGACTTCCCATGAACTCATGCATACCCTTGTACTGAATGAAAAATCAAACACTTTAGACCTAACAGTTAACACTCACTTCAAGCAGAACAGAGAGTGATAAAAGATCCCTATTAATGTTAATGTTGTTGTATACGAGGCTGTCTGTCATATTTGTTGATGTAGTTTGTCATTATTGGTGTTGGTTTGATAGGGGATGGATTTGATAACTGAGGTTGTGTTACAGTAGCAAGCATGTGGTACTATGCCATAGCAAGTCTTTCTGCTACACTATACCATGTGGCTTTGAGTACCTGTCAAAAAACACAACGGGACAAGCAAGGAGCTGACACTTCCTATTGCATACAATAACAGCATCCTTGTAGAAAATATTTTACAGTAAATACATTATACCTATGTGGAAATATAGCCTAGTCCTTTTATGTTTATTTTTTTCCTTAGGCAACTTAGAATGTCACATTTGGTTTCCTTTGGGTGTTTAACCTTGGTTTTCATCAAGTAACTGTCTGATGAAAACTTCTTATCTCCAAAACAGAATGCTTTCAGGAAATAAGAAATGACCATATTTTCCCATTAACGAACATATCATTATAAAACTTCAGAAGCTATTTTGAATACATTTTACATCTTGGTCCTAGTTATGAAATGTTCGGAGTACATTGAGGGGTGTTGATGCTTTCAATAAGTATACAAAAGTTAAAATTGGCAAAAATTGAGTTACGCGGTTATCAGACAGCGACGTTATGTAAAGTTCAATTCTCACTATTAGTCAGTGGACGTCATTATTACTTTAGTTGCATAAATTGATCTGATAAGGTGTGTGAGTTAAAGTGCAAATTCCCCACTACAGGCCTGCACTCTCTCGCTCTCTCTCCATGCCTATTGGCTTCATCCATGCATTTCAGTGGATGTAATTATGGTCGCTGACTGGGAAATATTTTTCCTGGGAACATGACAGGTTCCTTTTCCATTGGCCCTTCGCTCCTCTGCATCACTGAACACTTGCTCATGTCAATATTTTCCCAAAACTCACACGCATAGGACCGCTGTTCAACACACAGTCTTGTAAAAGTCAAATGTTAATCAACCATCACATTGTTCAAGGCAAATTATGGTAAGGCCGTGCTTTTCTTGGCAGTCTTTTCCCTCTTTCCTCTTAGAGGCATGAAAGCCAGCTGGGTATGTGTAGAGAGGCACAGTGTGGGCCTAAATTACAAAACAAATTCTGAGGTCAATTTACAAATGGATTTAGGATATCCCACATTCTATCACTACTCTTACTATATGGGAAATATGTCTTCTTGTGATTTAAAAGGACATTCAACAATTTATTCAAATGTTCAAAGGGTTGGATATATTAGATTAATGAGGCAAGATATACTGAATAATGGTTGCAATAGACTTAGCCAAGAATGAGCATTTTGAAACTATTTGGGCTGAAAAAAAGGAGGAAGGGGGAACTACTAGATTAGCTGCATAGCAGTTTAACAAAAACCCTCTACTCTTAAAAGGGCTGATGGTCATTTCATAATATTGATAATGTTTGAGAGGAAATACGTTTTGGCCCTCCATATACTGAGCCAAAAGCATATACTTTTTCGTACCATAATAATAATAATAATATGCCATTTAGCAGACGCTTTTATCCAAAGCGACTTACAGTCATGTGTGCATACATTTTTTGTGTATGGGTGGTCCCTGATCCACTACCTTGGCGACACGCGTGCTCTACCAGCTTACAAGAACCATGTTTTCAATCATTTCTTTGTGTGTTTAATGTTTATCTGTCCTTAACTTACTTTACAGTTTTTTGTTAACTTTCTGTATACGTCCATCAACACAGCTAGCAAGCTAGCTGAGCTAGCTACCCACTGGGCACATCAGTTCAACGTCTAGGAGCTGGTCTTCAAGGTAAAGCCAAAGACGGTCATTCCCGGATGTTGTGTGACATCACTGAATTCAAATTTGAAATCACCCAAAACCTGACTGAAGTTTACAAGGAGAGGCCAACCTCTAACTGGTAAGAGCAAGAAAAAAAAACATATCCCAAAATATTGGTAAAATGGAGAAGAAATATGAAATGCTTTATGTAACAACGTTTCATGAAATGTTTGGCCTCTTATTTAACAAGCTATTATACAAAAAAAGGTGCTATCTAGAACCTAAAAGGGTTCTTTGGATGTCTCCATAGGAGAACCTTTTGAAGAACCCTTTTTGGTTCCAGGTAGAACCCTTTTTCGGAGAGGGTTCTACATGAAACTCAAAAGAGTTCTACTTGGAACCAAAAAGGGTTCTACCTGGAACCAAAAAGGTTATCATATGGGGACAGCCGAAGAACCCTTTTGGAACCCTTTTTTCTAAGAGTGTAGCTAGCTATTTGGGTTAGCCCAGATGAACTTGGCATGTAGCCTACTGCCGACTATTTGACAAATTGAGGAAGGCGTTTACTGAATCGTGCCTCTGTCTCTCTAGGTGGCCAGAGGTGCCTTATAACCTCTGTCAGTCAACGAATCAGAGAGAGAGCGAGAGAGAGAGAGAGAGAGAGAGAGAGAGAGATAAACTCTTCTCAGCCAGTATCTCTGGTGGTAGTTCAGGTGTGGATACATTTCCCTTTGATGCATTCTCGGCTGTACAGTGTTAGCTCAATAAACACTTACATTGCTTTTTAACAGGTTTAGAATATGGAAAGTACTGTAAATCTAATTTGGCACTAAGCCTGCTGTAAACACTCATATAACCCTAATATTAAACACATTTCATAAACTAGCCTAGAGTCAGTGATATTTCTTCTGTCTGAAAGCATGTAGAGCTGTGAAATGTTTTAGTAAAATTTTTGAACTTGTATTTTAACCCAAATTAGATGTCTTCTGTATCTCATGATGTATCTTCTTGACCCAGAAAGGCTTGGAGAGAATCTCAATTGCATACCCCTCGCATCCTCTCTCCTCGCTTCCTTCTCACAACCCATTGGATGAGAAAGCCAGAGGTCCCACCCCTATGACCTTCTCCTCCAATGGGTTTTGAGAAGGAAGCGAGGAGAGATGAGAGAGGACTCGAGGAGGATGCAATTGAGATTCTCCCATAGAGAGACATCCAGGTAGAAATGACTGAGAGCGGCCTGGTGTGACCTGGAAAAACTTGCCCAAAACTGAGTGAGATGGAGGACATTTATCAGTGGTCTGCTATGCTCCTTATAGGAGCCAAAGGTTCCTAATAAGTCAAATAAGTCATCTTCTGGGTCATCTTAAGAAGTTAAAGGCCTCTATGTTTCATTTTAGACCTGTACCCTCTTAGTGTTAAATTCTTCAAAATGTTTTAAGTTTTATAAGCTTGCTGAAGGCAGTACATTAGGTGGAGAAATTCACTAGCACCACACAAAAAATAAAAAAGCCCTGCCCCTATTGCGTTACACTTGACAAAGTGCAGATCAGGCTATTGTTTTATTTGGCCCAGAAAAACCAACTGCCAGTCTGGGACCAACCTCAAAGTGAAATCACAAGTAATGTGTAAAATTGGGACAAGATGATCTGGGTGGAAAATGAGAGAGAAGTTGTTTGAACAGGAATAGGCGTTGGCAGACTTGGTAGGTTTTCAAACCCAGGTGAGGTCCGTTCCTCTGATCAGACGTCCAGTAGTAGTGTTTCACTTCACTTCACTCAGGACTTGTGTGTGTGTGTGTGTGTGTGTGTGTGTGTGTGTGTGTGTGTGTGTGTGTGTGTGTGTGTGTGTGTGTGTGTGTGTGTGTGTGTGTGTGTGTGTGCGTGTGTGTGTGTGTGTGTGTGTGTGTTTGTTACTCAAACCAGACATCATTATGTACTATTTCACTGCTTCAGACTTGTCATAAAAACAAGCGACCACACAGCCACTCAAGGGCAATGGCCTTAATTGCCTCTGGCACTTTTTCTCACAATATCCAGAAATAACAATGAGCACTAAACGGCTTTCTGCATTCTAAGCTACTTAGCTACTTTTTTTCTGGTGGCATTCGTAAAGCTGGCCTGTAGTGTTTCAGTTCACTCAAGACTTGGCGGTGTGTGTGTGTGTGGAGGTATTCATAAAGCTGTTCTTTGCTCCTGTGGAGAGGGGATTGCAGGGATTGGGGCAGACAGAGAGAGGTCAGTAAACTCATTGGATGTTTTCATTAACTCGTTTTTAATCCTCCTTTTTATTTGCTATTTAACACATCTGAACTATTCTGCCTCAGAGGCTGGGAGGCTCTGGTTGTATAGGGGTTTAATATGATTATGTGTGTCAGTTGAGGCTGGTGACTTGAAAATGTAGGAGTATGGGAGACCCACAGTATAAGCGCAGACCGCACGGAGACGACAAAGCGTGTTTAAAAAATCGTCAAAGACTAATTATTTTAACCCAAAGATTTAATAAAGACAGTTTTTGTTAAATAGTATGGGGAATGGGAATGAAAGGGCTACTTACACAGTGTTGGGAAGGGATCATAGCAGTGACTGAATGAGGTTATAAGACATGAGTTGAGGTGCTCAGAGGCTTCAGTGCAGGACAGGGGTTGAGGTGTTCAGTGGCTAGGTTTCAGTGCAGGACATGCTCATCATGGATGGATGCGGTTGGAGAGCTCAACTCTTCCACTGAGGGTAGGACAGGATTTGACTGGGAAGACAAAAAACAATAACACAACACAGTTAGACAGAAGTGCTAAGAATGTGTTATTCCAAGCAAGGATTAATCTACCTCCTCCGTCTCCTGTAGTTTGAAGAAACTCATTTGAATTGAATAATATCCTAAAAATGCTAATCTATCACTATTCAATATCTCAATCTTTCAATCTATCCAACAACGTCACCAACTCACCAAGCTTCTAAATCACACATGTGTAGTACTAGGTTAGTTCTCTGATCCTTTGATTGAGTGGACAACATGTTAGTTCATACTGCAAAAGCTTTGATTGGTTGGAGGACGTCCTCCGGAAGGTCTATGGAAGGGGGTGTGGAGCACGTGCCTTCTAGGTTTTGTATTGAAGTCAATGTAGCCAGAGGAGGATGGAAAATAGCTGTCCTCCGACTACACCATGGTGCTACCCTAGAGGGTGCTGTTGAGATTACTGTAGACCATTGCAAAACAGTGTGTTTTAATTAGGTATTTGGTGACGTTTGAATATATTTACTATAGTTTTATCTAAAAAGGATTACATTTTATTATTGTTTCACTATTTGTATTTTTATGAAATTCACTGAGAAGGATGGTCCTCCCCTTCCTCCTCTGAGGAGCCTCCATTGGTGTGTGTGTGTGTAATGTGTTATCAATAACTGTCTTATTAGGTCCAGACAGAGTGAGGGAATTTTTGACCTCGTCCCAACACCTCCAGTCCTCCACTCTGTCCTCTTCTCTTAAATCTTCCTTTGTCCTGGCTTGGACCACATAGATGGATCTTTGTTGTTTTGAGACAGAGGATGGGATGTCACAATGGCCTGTGACTCAGCACATCTGCACATCGTCCATTCTTCCTTCATCGATCCGTTTTCCTAGTGACTGATGGGATTGAACTAAGTGTGTGGTCCTCTAACTCCCATTCTAACGGGAAGTTATGCTCTTGGCAGGCCCGGACCCCTCTTCTTCTTCACATAATAGTTTGCCTCTAGCAGGCCAGAGAATTTCACTGGCGTCCCTCCAACAGAACGGTCTGAGCGTCTGAGCGTCTGAGCTAACTCAAACCCCTGGCTGTCTCTTCGGCCCTGCCCACACCAGTCGCCTGCCAACAGCTCTGCTCATCAATACTAGCAGAATGTGCCCACCCAAAACACCCTTATTTCTAGAAACAAACCCTCTGTCTATGCCAGTCTAGTCCACTCTGTTATTGGCAGAGTATACCCCTGAATTCAGGGTAAGATTTCAATTGGGCTAGACTGGTCTGCTGTGTTTTGCTCAATGGTAAACAGCAACATAAAGCGTCCTTTGTATTTTGCTGCCAACACTTTTTTCTGAGCCTACAACAGCCTTTTGCTTTTGCTTGTTTGGCATGGTATCCATTATGCATTGCTTACTAGAGGTACTTGGTACTGCCATGCTTGGAATTTTGAGGTATGTCACCCAGTGTACAACCTTCACAACAAGTCAGCTGTAAATCCTGATGTCCAGTAAATCAGTCTATCGCCTCGTAATTCTCCATCAGTATTGGCACCCCTGTTTTATAAAAGTAATCAAACAGATGTTCAGACCACTTTTATTACTTGATAATAAAATAAATCCATATCATAAATCTCCCACAGTGGAGGCGCTCACTTCCCCAGGCACTTTATAACATTTGGTCAGGGAGTGATACTCAGCATGGTCATATACAGTGAGGGAAAAAAGTATTTGATCCCCTGCTGATTTTGTACGTTTGCCCACTGACAAAGAAATGATCGGTCTATAATTTTAATGGTAGGTTTATTTGAACAGTGAGAGACAGAATAACAACAAAAAAATCCAGAAAAACGCATGTCAAAAATGTTATACATTGATTTGCATTTTAATGAGGGAAATAAGTATTTGACGCCCTCTCAATCAGAAAGACTTCTGGCTCCCAGGTGTCTTTTATACAGGTAACGATCTGAGATTAGGAGCACACTCTTAAAGGGAGTGCTCTTAATCTCAGCTTGTTACCTGTATAAAATACACCTGTCCACAGAAGCAATCAATCAATCAGATTCCAAACTCTCCACCATGGCCAAGACCAAAGAGCTCTCCAAGGATGTCAGGGACAAGATTGTAGACCTACATAAGGCTGGAATGGGCTACAAGACCATCGCCAAGCAGCTTGGTGAGAAGGTGACAACAGTTGGTGCGATTATTCGCAGATGGAAGAAACACAAAAGAACTGTCAATCTCCCTTGGCCTGGGGCTCCATGCAAGATCTCACCTCGTGGAGTTGCAATGATCATGAGAACGGTGAGGAATCAGCCCAGAACTACACAGGAGGATCTTGTCAATGATCTCAAGGCAGCTGGAACCATAGACACCAAGAAAACAATTGGTAACACACTATGCCGTGAAGGACTGAAATCCTGCAGCGCCCGCAAGGTCCCCCTGCTCAAGAAAGCACATATACAGGCCCGTCTGAAATTTGCCAATGAACATCTGAATGATTCAGAGGAGAACTGGGTGAAAGTGTTGTGGTCAGATGAGACCAAAATCGAGCTCTTTGGCATCAACTCAACCGGCCGTGTTTGGAGGAGGAGGAATGATGCTTATGACCCCAAGAACACCATCTCCACCGTCAAACATGGAGGTGGAAAGATTATGCTTTGGGGGTGTTTTTCTGCTAAGGGGACAGGACAACTTCACCGCATAAAAGGGACGATGGACGGGGCCATGTACCGTCAAATCTTGGGTGAGAACCTCCTTCCCTCAGCTAGGGCATTGAAAATGGGTCGTGGATGGGTATTCCAGCATGACAATGACCCAAAACACACGGCCAAGGCAACAAAGGAGTGGCTCAAGAAGAAGCACATTAAGGTCCTGGAGTGGCCTAGCCAGTCTCCAGACCTTAATCCCATAGAAAATCTGTGGAGGGAGCTGAAGGTTCGAGTTGCCAAACGTCAGCCTCGAAACCTTAATGACTTGGAGAAGATCTGCAAAGAGGAGTGGAACAAAATCCCTCCTGAGATGTGTGCAAACCTGGTGGCCAACTACAAGAAACCTCTGACCTCTGTGATTGCCAACAAGGGTTTTGCCACCAAGTACTAAGTCATGTTTTGCAGAGGGGTCAAATACTTCTTTCCCTCATTAAAATGCAAATCAATTTATAACATTTTTGACATTCGTTTTTCTGGATTGTTTTGTTGTTATTCTGTCTCTCACTGTTCAAATAAACCTACCATTAAAATTATAGACTGATCATTTCTTTGTCAGTGGGAAAACGTACAAAATCAGCAGGGGATCAAATACTTTTTTCCCTCACTGTACGGTCATTACATTTACATTTTTGTCATTTAGCAGACGCTCTTATCCAGAGCGACTTACAGTTAGTGAGTGCATACATTTTTCATACAGGGACAACTTACAGTTCAAATGTACAAAGAGGTTACCATGGCCAGAGTCTTTGTTAACCCCTCCAACCCTAACCTTAACACATTCCCTAACCTAACCTCAACTCTAAACCTAACCTCTGTACAGCACATCAAAATGCAAACTGAACGTCAAGGTTGACTGAAAAGGATGCTCCTTACTAGTAATTTCACCACTCCTATCACCAACTGTCACGTCTCTGTTGAACACACGTTACTTTCATAAGGAGTGATTGTATTGAATGAATGTTGATCAGTAGTGTTCCAGTATTCTCATTGCAGTACTTAGAATTTACAACAGGGTGGCGCAGTCACAACATTTGACTTCCATACCGCTACTGTATCCTTTTCACCACAAGAGGGAAGTGTCTCACTATCACAGCAAATCTAATACCACAGAACAATGAGCCAGATTTATTAAACTGGATGTATAAATGTGAAGCATCCGGTTGGCGTTTCCACTCAACACCAAGTATGGTGATGAGAGGAAGGAAGCCCAGTGGCCGGCAGTGGGAGAAGATCGAGCGAGATGGACTTTGGCCGACATTCTGCTAATTTTCTTATCGATGAAACATTTGATCTCCATACAGGTTTCAGTTTCCAAACTAAAATCTGTAACAAACAGAGTGGACTGCATTTTGTAGACTTTACCCTTTGCCAAAGTTTCAAAAATAATGGCGTTCAGAGTGCACACGCGCACCTCACAGAGTAGGCGTTCCCTAACTGAAATATGCAAATAATTGCTAGAACGCGCCAATAAGATCTCACTAGCTCGTGCTTGGCTCTGCCCACCTCCTTGCCTGTTCTGCCCACTATGATTAATTTGCTCCCATTGGAAACGACAAACTCTGGTCAATCTTGGGTTAGTTATAAAACTCATTGCTAATCCTGTAGTGAAGGTGGACCATTGGATTGAGTCAAAGGCAAAGTAAAAATAGATTTGCTTTTATGAATGGACTTACATTTCAAGACCTTATCCAGGAGAGTGCAGGGCTTTCAGCACTGATTGGTGCTAACCATTACATAAAATAACAAATTCTCCCAGTTTATAAGAATGTCTTGTAATTAACATGACAGCATTTATTCCATTGTTAAATCTTATGGTATGAATAATGTTAATCACTCTTAGGTTTTAGGATTAAGAGGCTTTAACAATAAAACTTTAACAATATACTGTATTTGTCCTGTCTGTGTGAAATTATGTAATTATTATTTTCTCATCTAATAGCAAATGAGCACAAAGAGAGAAAGCCCTATGATATGTTATGATGGATAAATAGGCATCATTCATCCACCCTTCCAACGTGATAATGGGGCTCACTGTCCCTAAGAAGTTTGAGCAGAGGCTTGAACCATTTGTTCGATTGGAAAAAAAGGCATTGTTGTGTGATGAAAAGTAGTCATTTCTAGGTGAGAAAATAGCTTTCCTTGTTCATCCACTTTTCAATTAGTCTCACTCATGCCGCAGATGCAGCTCTTTAATAAAATGGGGTTTAATAGCGTTGAAATGTGGGATCTGACACAAAGGAGAACTAGAGCCAATTAATTGTTATGTTTGGGGCCTCCGGTGGACCTGCATACCAAACAAGGCTATTGGTCCAGTCAGTGGCCTAATTCCCTTTGTCCACAGGAAAATAGTGTTAATAAAAAGGCAGATCACACATCAAGGCGCTGTGTCTACCATTAAGCACTGGAATGTACTCAATATTAGGAATAGTTACTTTAGCACTATCTTTATTCATTTGGATTCATTGCTGTTGTAGACTTTTACAGATTATAGACAGTGTATTGTCTCTGGCTATTTCCCTGAAGAGTTGTAGCTATCTCTCCTAAAGAATTCAATTTAATTTTGACAATCCGGTAACATTGAGTCAGTCCACAGCGGAAATGACAGTGGAAATGTATCTGGTCTTCAAAGAGAGTGTAGAATAGATGCTGAAGATGCCTCTGCCTTTCAAGCAAAACATGGCAGAGGCCATGTAAGGTGAGCAAGATGTTTTGTGAGATCTATTGTTCCTGTTCCATCTAATTAGAGACAAAGCTTTATAGCAGATTTCTCACATCAATCACCCCACACACTGTGTGTGGGTGTGTGTGTGTGTGTGTGTGAGGGATGTAGTTAGTCTGTTTAGTGAATTTCCGGAGTGATAATTGGCAGTGCAAAGACACAGCCATGCTCCTACTGTGTTATGACTGCGGGGAACCTGGAAGGCCTCCGCCAACACACACACACACCTCAGTTTTGTTACTTTCATGCCTAAGGATGTACAATTTACAGCACTATATTTGTCTGGCAGGATTATGCTGTAAATAAGATACAACTTTAGGCAATTCTAAAGGAGATGTAACAAAATGACTGCCTGCTCTAATGAATGCAAAGCTGCAAAGTTAACGACAGGGTGTCAGGTGCAATGACAAGTGATACTGGGCTCTCACTTTTAATTAAATCTAAATGGGCCTGCAGTCAACTGAGTAATTGCACCCAGGGAACTGAATTATCTGGTCGAAAGTTTGTCACAACAACTAAGTCTGGAAAGACAACTTTAATGGAACTCGGAACTGGCTTCTCACACAGCGAAAAAAAATAAAAGTACAGAGACCTGCATTCAAAAAACAGTAATAAAAAATACAAAAATAGGATTGAACTACAGTACATGAAAAAAAGTTAACATACTCTAGGACCCAAAGTAACCCATCCATATACACGCAAACACAACTCCAGTAGTTTGTTAATGACAATATAGCCTAGCAGACTACCTGCAGATGATTCAGTGCTGGCTGACTTGCTGTGCTGATGGGGTTTCTGCAGGTGCAATGCAGTTAAATGTGAAATAACAAAAGCCAATTTCCCCTAGTGACCGTTCATATGAGGATGATTTATCAGTTATCATAGAGTAATAATGATTAGGCCTATATCACCTCTTACTGCTGAGCGCACCAGGCAGGCAGGCAGAGAGGTAGGCAGGGAGGGGGGTAAGGAGCCAGGGCTATTTCCAATTATGGACTCTTTGGCTCCTCTCCTGCTGGGCTATCTGTACAGGCAGCCAGCCACACAGGCAGCAAGGCAAGAAGGCAGGTATGCAGGCAGGAAAACAGGCAGGCAGGCAGCTGCCTCAGGGAGGGTAAATGCACGGAGGATAGTGGGAGTGAGACACATGGTTATTATGATCTCTGGGATCAGAGGGCAGTGTACTGTTTCTGTGTTGTATGAATCTTTCAAAACCAAACTTTAGGTATATAAATTAGCAACAGTTGTTAATGGGGATGATGTCCCCTTTAGTTTTATGGAGATGCAGCTCTCTTTGGTACAGTGAGCCTAATAGGGAAACAATGATTCATCAAAGTGAACAGAAAGGAACAGACTTAATTAAACGCAGTTCAAAGAATAACACCATTTGTTCCCTCTTTTCTGAATCACTTTTCTTCTTCATTTCTGCCTAGTTTTGCAATTACAAGCTTGTGAATTCTTAAAAAAAAACTGTTTTAAAGCTGGAATTCGTACTTGGTGAAACTACACGACCGTTTGCGATATTACAACAACAAAGAAGTTACTTCAAACAACGAACACCGTTTTTTCTCCCGCTGATATCATTACTCATCATTGCACTGGAGAGTATGTAGAGTATGTACTGGAGCATATTTTTTTACCACAATGCTGAATGCTCCTCTCCTCCGTTTCATCAACAAAACATAAATAATGACAACTGCACTGGGGGGCGAACAGTGGCGCTGTTTCACCTTATGCGGATTTGAGCTTTAACACTGAGTTGGTTTAACAGTTCTCTAACGCTGTTCTGTTGGGGATCCCCTCTCTCTGCAGGCTTGACATTCACAACTCTTTGGGGAAGTGCTGAGTGCAGGAACTATTCCTGGCTGTAACAATGTAGCATCCATCTTCACAGGCAGGTACTGTATTATTTATTCCTGTAACCCTGGCCCCAATTTTTTTTAACTTCATAACCTTCCCAATGCACCTCTGAACAGAAGCATAAAAAGCCTTTACATAAACCCCGGCGCAGACTTTGTGCTCGCAATTTTGCGAGAACTGCTTATCTTGCAATATTCAATATCCATAGCGGAAAATAGTAATTGAGTCTGGAATGGAAGTCCTTTCTCCTAGGAAGCTTACCATGTCAGGGGCTAAGTCACATTATATCTTCATTATAGCTTGTAGGATATTCGCTGAAGAATAGAATAGGACAACACTCGGACGAGCTGGAGTTTAGCTTTTCTTTGTTTTATAACGGCTGTATGACATAAAACTCTCCTTTCTCAAGAGCCCCAGAACCTTAAGTGTGAATTCCAAATTGTCCATTCCAAATGGCACCCTAATCCCTACACAGTGCACTACTTTTGACCAGGGTCAATAGGGAAGAGGGTTGCATTTGGGACACAGCCTAAGCCATAGGGATATTCTAACAAGATGATTCAATTAGTTTCCTGTTCCCATTCTTCTTCCATTTGTCTGACCACATCCAGCGCTGCATCCCAAATGGCACCCTATTTCCTGTACATACTGTAGTGCACTACTTTTGACTAGAGCTCTTGGGTGCTGTTTGGGACATACCCATGATTTAGCATATTGTCTAACAAGGGAGATAATCCACACAACTCAGACTACAGTACCATGGGTTTCCAAGTCAAGTCATTCATTAATCCATGTACTGTATCCTCTTTGACTGGAATTACAGTAGCTACAACTCAAAGAGAGTGAGGTAGCTACATTATTCAAAAGTAATTCAATGCATTTTCAATACATTGCACCTTTCATCGTTGATGTCTTTAGGTGAATACAGTCGCATGCCACATTCATCCATGGATAATGATAGCATTTATTTTTATTTTATGCCATTTTGTAGACAGTAGGATAAGAGATGGAAAAGTCACCAGCTTTGAGTTTGCCATTGTTCAAGCTTCACAGAGCAGTTGAAATGAAATTAATTAATGTTGATGCCTTCAAGGCCATATCAAAGTATGGCTTATTGTCGCAATATAAAATTATGTTCTCTGCACACCAAGGCCAGGAGGAAAGCTGGGATACAATTGTAAGAGAACATGATGGGTGCCTTTTGAACTGTCATTTGATTTCTAATAATAAAAAAACATAATAATAGGCCAAGCCATGGCATTTAGAAAAGTTTTTCCATCTCCTTGAGAGGTGTCAGTGGACCTGCTGAAGTCACGACCAGATCCCAAGTGGCACCCTATTCCCCCATATTGCCCTGGTCAAAAGTAACCTAGTGCACTAAATAAGAAATAGGGTGCCATTTGGGACACACATTATGTAAACGTTTTCCTCTCTGATGGTTGGTCCCCTGATCAATAGGATTTGATATGTTGTCAGTGAGGACGGCAGTTGGATAGATGTCTCAATGGCGTTATTGTCTTTACCTCAATCAGACAGATCACTCAAGCTACTTCACTCAAACACACACTGAGTCACTGGCTTTGAAGTTGGACTTGATTAGAGAATTGAAGGAAAAATCAGTTTGGAGAAAGGTTAGCAATTGTCCCATACTTTGATTAGAAAGACAAATGGAAATAAATACTTTCAACTTGCAATCAAATGGCCAAAATCCCAGACTATTTTGTGAATTAGTAAGTAAGTGCTCTTTGCCAGCCCGTACATCAGGTGGTGTATGATCTTGAGATTGGCTTGCATTGTCTTGCATCCCAACCAAGAATAATGCACAATTAGAGTAAAACAATTTCCCAGAGGCACCATGGTTTTTTGGAAAGTCTGCTGGCTCAGCTCTGCAGGAACGTTTCTGGGGTTGTTAGAATTGCATTAAACCCACATGGCGTTGCCTGGCGCTACTCAAACATTCAGAACTGCCCTGCAGCACCCTCAGGCATAGCATCGCTCTACTCTAGCTTGATGAAAATAGAAAAGAGAAAATCCTCCATAAGCTTCTTTTTTATATATTTTTTTGGGGGGTAGATCAGCTTAATATTGCAGATAGATTGTAACTTCCATCAATGTAATTGTCTGCATCACTTCCAATCCCCCATGTTTTATACATACATATACATATATACATACACACATATACACACATACATACATATACATACATACATACATACATATACATTCATACACAAACATATCCTTAAAAAAATATATATATTCCCCTTTATTACTTTCCAACCCCACCACCCATAAGCTTCTTTGCTAAATCACATTAACACATATTATTGAAGTGCCCCTATATCGTGGTTTCCTGAACCCAGATGTTGTGTTAAATAATCATATTTTTCGACTGAGTATACAAGTACATGTAAACTCTTAATAGGGAAAAAAGTTTGGCTGATTTAGTCCATGACAATGCAAATGTATCAAATGTGTAGCTTGATACATACCCACACCTAATCGAATGGCATTTTGATGTCATAAAACAACAGACATGCTTCATCTTCAACATAAACTTGACCACATTTTGTCACCGATACAGTATTTTGGGATGTTAATACTTTAAGCATATATCATGGCATTCCTGTTGATATGCCCTCTCTGAACTACATGGAAGCCTTTCTACCTAGCTGGGCCAGTGTCTAAGGAACAAACCCCCTTGTGATTCAGCTATTTTCAGTTTCCCTTTGAAACTTCCCTGTTGTTACCTTGTTGACACAAAAAGTCCTTCCTCTCTGGAATGAGTGTTTCATTGCTAATTAGACACTGTTTTCATCAGGCAAAACGAGGTCGTTCTCTTTAATCATATGGTAATATATTAGTTGCAGAGACTTGCATAAGAAGAAGGGGAATTTACATTTTTGACTGATTTGTTTTCAGTATTGTCACTTGGAGAAAACAAACATCCAGTTTGGCATTATGAAAGATGCCTTGATTTAATTTTACAAGCTCAGATTACTATTGGACGTCAATGTAGAAAAAATAGAAAACAGATATTACATTCAGCAATGCTATACATTATTTTCACACAAGTCCACTCAACATCATCATAATTGAAATTTAAACAAGGTACTATCTTTTGAGTACAAACATATAAAAAATTAATTTAAAAGGGTTATTATATGTTAGGATTGTTAATTTCTCTAGCTTTTATGTTTTTGACAAATTGGTATCCCTGTATATAGCCTATTCCGAAACCTCAACAATCTGATATTGGTTTAACTATTGTACTATAATTGTAAGCTTGAAGTTAGTCACATTTAATGAATGTTAACTGCTTATTAAAGTGCTTCTTTATAACCAAACTAGGGCAGTAATATATGGGAAAGAAAACACAGGGAGGGAGTATATACACATAAGAACAGCAGCATCCATTTTATGGAGCTGCTTGATGTATACAATTCCTGTTGGGAGAAAGGTCCATTGTCAATTATTGTGTCCCATGTTTATCTGGATGTGTTCTAGTGCTATATATTCCACATTTGGTGGAATATTACCAGTAACAGTGAGAGGAACACTGTGATTGGTCATATTACTGGGTTAAATGTTGCCTTTTTTCTTTTTTGGGGGGCCCATCTGGCACTTTTTTAATTACATTTTTTACAGTAGTTACATAGCAAGAATAAAGTAATTTGATATACATTACATCTAGATAGATACTACTTACACATTATACATTGTGTTTTCAGTCATAACTATTAAAGAACATGAGCTTTTAAACCCACCCCTCTGCTACTCTCAGTCCATCCCACCTATCTCAGTAAACCGCCCTCTTATGATTTCCATGTGCAATATATTTTTCAACTGTGCTGTGATGTTTCACATACATTCTGAACCTGTCTAATCGCATAGTATCTACAGACTGTAAGTTAAAGATAAATATTTTTAATTAAAGTATTATTATATTGTTGATTGATTGACTATGGTTTTCCAAATCTCCCAACAGTGCTATTTTTATGGTTCATTTTAGATGAAATGGTGTGATTTTTCAGCCATTCCTGAACCTGTGACCAGAAACAAACTACACTACATGACCGAAAGTATGTGGACACCTGCTGGTCGAACATCTCATTCCAAAACCATGGGCATTAATATGGAGTTGGTCCCCCTTTTGCTGCTATAACAGCCTCCGCTCTTCTGGGAAGGCTTTCCACTAGATGTTGAAACATTGCTGCGGGGACTTGCTTCCATTAATCCACAAGAGCATTTGTGAGGTCAGGCACGGATGTTGTGCGATTAGGGCTGGCTTGCAGTCGGAGTTCCAATTCATCCAAAAGGTGTTCGATGGGGTTGAGGTAAGGGCTCTGTGCAGGCCAGTCAAGTTCTTCCACACCGATCTCGACAAACCATTTCTGTATAGACCTCGCTTTGTTGACCGGGGCATTGTCATGCTGAAACAGGAAAGGGCCTTCCCTAAACTGTTGCCACAATGTTGGAAGAACAGAATCATCTAGAATGTCATTGTATGCTGTAGCGTTAAGATTTCCCTTCACTGGAACTAAGGGCCTAGTGTGAACCATGAAAAACAGCCCCAGACCATTATTCCTTCTCCACCAAACTTTACAGTTGGTACTATGCGTTGGTGCAGCTAGCGTTCTCCTGGCATCCGCCAAACCCAGATTCATCCGTCGGACTACCAGATGGTGAAGCGTGATTCATCACTCAAGAGAACGGGTTTCCACTGCTCCAGAGTCCGATGGCGGCAAGCTTTACACCACTCTAGCCGACGCTTGGCATTGCGCATGGTGATCTTAGGCTTGTGTGAGGCTGTTCGGCCATGGAAACCCATTTCATGAAGCTCCCGACGAACGTTATTGTGCTAACGTTGCTTTGAGAGGCAGTTTGGAACTCAGTAGTGAGTGTTGCAACCGAGGAAAGACGATTTTTACACACTTCACGCTTTAGCACTCGCCAGTCCCGTTCTGTGTGGCCTACCACTTCGTGGCTGAGCCGTTGTTGCTCCTAGACGTTTCCACTTCACAATAACAGTACTTAAACATTGGCAGTAGAAGGCCTTAGTGAAGAGCTCAGTGACTTTCATCGTGGCACCGTCATAGGATGCCACCTTTCCAACAAGTCAGTTTGTTACATTTCTGCCCTGCTAGAGCTGCCCCAGTCAACTGTGTCTATGTTCACATGGCTGTGTGGGTTGGCGCCCCCCCCCTTGGTTTGTGCTGTGGTGGAGACCTCTGTGGGCTATACTCGGCCTTGTCTCAGGATTGTAAGTTGGTGGTTGGGGATATCCCTCTAGTGGTGCGGGGGCTGTGCTTTGGCGGAGTGGGTGGGGTTATATCCTTCCTGTTTGGCCCTGTCCGGGGGTTTCTTCGGATGGGGCCACAGTGTCTCCGGACCGCTCCTGTCTCAGCCTCCAGTATTTATGCTGCAGTAGTTTATGTGTCGGGGGGCTGGGGTTAGTTGGTTATACCTGGAGTACTTCTCCTGTCTTATCCAGTGTCCTGTGTGAATTTAAGTATGCTCTCTCTAATTCTCTCGTTCTCTCTTTCTCTCTGAGAACCTGAGCCCTAGGACCATACGTCAGGACTACCGGGCATGATGACACCTTGCTGTCCCCAGTCCGCCTGGCCTTGCTGCTATTCCAGTTTCAACTGTTCTGCCTGCGGCTACGAAACCCCTACCTGTCCCAGACCTGCTGTTTTCAACTCTTTAATGATCGGCTATGAAAAGCCAACTGAGAGACCTGAGCCCTAGGACCATACGTCGGGACTACCGGCCGTGGTGACTCCTTGCTGTCCCCAGTCCGCCTGGCCTTGCTGCTATTCCAGTTTCAACTGTTCTGCCTGCGGTTATGGAACCCCTACCTGTCCCAGACCTGCTGTTTTCAACTCTTAATGATCGGCTATGAAAAGCCAACTGAGATTTATTCCTGATTATTATTTGACCATGCTTGTCACTTATGAACATTTTTGAACATCTTGGCATGGTTCTGTTATAATCTCCACCCGGCACAGCCAGAAGAGGACTGGCCACCCCTCATAGCCTGGTTCCTCTCTAGGTTTCTTCCTAGGCTTTCGCCTTTCTAGGGAGTTTTTCCTAGCCACCGTGCTTCTACACCTGCATTACTAGCTGTTTGGGGTTTTAGGCTGGGTTTCTGTACAGCACTTCGAGATATTAGCTGATGTAAGAAGGGCTATATAAAATAAAATTGATTGATTGATTGATTGTGTGCTCGATTTTATACACCTGTCAGCAACGGGTGTGGCTGAAATAGCCGAATCCACTAATTTGAAAGGGTGTCCACATACTTTTGTATATACAGTGAGGGAAAAAAGTATTTGATCCCCTGCTGATTTTGTGCGTTTGCCCACTGACAAAGAAAGGATCAGTCTATAATTTTAATGGTAGGTTTATTTGAACAGTGAGAGACAGAATAACAACAAAATAATCCAGAAAAACGCATGTCAAAAATTTTATTATTATAAATTGATTTGCATTTTAATGAGGGAAATAAGTATTTGACCCCCTCTCAATCAGAAAGATTTCTGGCTCCCAGGTGTCTTTTATACAGGTAACGATCTGAGATTAGGAGCACACTCTTAAAGGGAGTGCTCCTAATCTCTGCTTGTTACCTGCATAAAAGACACCTATCCACGGAAGCAATCAATCAATCAGATTCCAAACTCTCCACCATGGCCAAGACCAAAGAGCTCTCCAAGGATGTCAGGGACAAGATTGTAAACCTACACAAGGCTGGAATGGGCTACAAGACCATCGCCAAGCAACTTGGTGAGAAGGTGACAACAGTTGGTGCGATCATTCGCAAATAGAAGAAACACAAAAGAACTGTCAATCTCCCTCAGCCTGGGGCTCCATGCAAGATCTCACCTCGTGGAGTTGCAATGATCATGAGAACGGTGAGGAATCAGCCCAGAACTACACGGGAGGATCTTGTTAATGATCTCAAGGCAGCTGGGACCATAGTCACCAAGAAAAGAATTGATAACACACTACGCCGTGAAGGACTGAAATCCTGCAGCGCCCGCAAGGTCCCCCTGCTCAATAAAGCACATATACAGGGCCGTCTGAAGTTTGCCAATGAACATCTGAATGATTCAGAGGAGAACTGGGTAAAAGTGTTGTGGTCAGATGAGACCAAAATCGAGCTCTTTGGCATCAACTCAACTCGCCGTGTTTGGAGCAGGAGGAATGCTGCCTATGACCCCAAGAACACCATCCCCACCGTCAAACATGGAGGTGGAAACATTATGCTTTGGGGGTGTTTTTCTGCTAAGGGGACAGGACAACTTCACCGCATCAAAGGGACGATGGACGGGGCCATGTACCGTCAAATCTTGGGTGAGAACCTCCTTCCCTCAGCCAGGGCATTGAAAATGGGTCGTGGATGGGTATTCCAGCATGACAATGACCCAAAACAAATGGCCAAGGCAATAAAGGAGTGGCTCAAGAAGAAGCACATTAAGGTCTTGGAGTGGCCTAGCCAGTCTCCAAACCTTAATCCCATAGGAAATCTGTGGAGGGAGCTGAAGGTTTGAGTTGCCAAACGTCAGCCTCGAAACCTTAATGACTTGGAGAAGATCTGCAAAGAGGAGTGGAACAAAATCCCTCCTGAGATGTGTGCAAACCTGGTGGCCAACTACAAGAAACGTCTGACCTCTGTGATTGCCAACAAGGGTTTTGCCACCAAGTACTAAGTAATGTTTTGCAGAGGGGTCAAATACTTATTTCCCTCATTAAAATGCAAATCAATTTATAACATTTTTGACATGCGTTTTTCTGGATTTTCTTGTTGTTATTCTGTCTCTCACTGTTCAAATAAACCTACCATTACAATTATAGACTGATCATGTCTTTGTCAGTGGGAAAGCGTACAAAATCAACAGGGGATTAAATACTTTTTCCCCTCACTGTATAGTGTATAAAGGGGCAATACAAAAATAAGTGATCTAGTGATTCTGTCGCTTCGTAGCAAAATCTGCAGAGCTGAGATGGTTATATGCCCCATATAAATGTTGCCTTGATATTAGATGACCATCATAGGCATTTCCAATTCCATAGAAAATATCTGGCATCTTGAGTAGAATCGGGAAAAGTCCTGTTTCAAATTAAGTATTCTTCTTTCTATTCTTCCTCGTCCAAAATCTCTAGTTGAACCTGCTCGCTTGGAGAGGCACCGCTAGACGTGTCGACAGAATCACCACACTCAGCCTCGTTGGTGTGGTAAGTGCCCTTATGCTTGATAATGTAGCGTAGTACCAGCAACGCCAGACAGAGCAGCGCCAGGAGCAGCGCAAAAATGACTCCTGGGAAGGGAGAGAGCCGGGTAGAAATTAGACTGACAGAGAGGAGAATGGTCTCTGAAAATATAGAATACTCTTTTAAAGAAGAATATGTTTTTTCATACAGTAAGACACGTTATCATAGGAGCAATCGTGAACTAGAACATCAAAGCAACATTCTATTTTTATTTTTTAGTTAATTTATTCAATGTAGGTGGGTCGGCAGGTAGCCTAGCATTTAAGATGGTTGGGCCAGTAACCGAAAGGTCGCTGGTTCGAATCCCTCAGCCGACTAGGTGAAAAATCTGTCGATGTGTAAGTTGCTCTGGATAAGAGCACCTGCTAATTGACTTCAAATGTAAGTAAAGTTCATGACATTTCTTTGATAGAGTAAAATAAAAGATGTCAGAACATCGTTTGCCTTCTCATGGAATTAGTTCCATTCTCAGACTATAGAGAGGACAGTAATGCTTCCACATCTAGATACCCATCTGTAAAGCTTAGGGGTTAGGCCGGGTTCATGTCAAGCACCTCGTGACAACTGCTCATGTACAGTGGGGAAAAAAAGTATTTAGTCAGCCACCAATTGTGTAAATTCTCCACTTAAAAAGATGAGCGAGGCCTGTAATTTTCATCATAGGTACACGTCAACTTTGACAGACAAAATGAGAAAAGAAAATCCAGAAAATCACATTGTAGGATTTTTAATGAATTTATTTGCAAATTATGGTGGAAAATAAGTATTTGGTCAATAACAAAAGTTTCTCAATACTTTGTTATATACCCTTTGTTGGCAATGACACAGGTCAAACGTTTTCTGTAAGTCTTCACAAGGTTTTCACACACTGTTGCTGGTATTTTGGCCCATTCCTCCATGCAGATCTCCTCTAGAGCAGTGATGTTTTGGGGCTGTCGCTGGGCAACACAGACTTTCAACTCCCTCCAAAGATTTTCAATGGGGTTGAGATCTGGAGACTGGCTAGGCCACTCCAGGACCTTGAAATGCTTCTTACGAAGCCACTCCTTCGTTGCCCGGGCGGTATGTTTGGGATCATTGTCATGCTGAAAGACCCAGCCACGTTTCATCTTCAATGCCCTTGCTGATGGAAGGAGGTTTTCACTCAAAATCTCACGATACATGGCCCCATTCATTCTTTCCTTTACACGGATCAGTCGTCCTGGTCCCTTTGCAGAAAAACAGCCCCAAAGCATGATGTTTCCACCCCCATGCTTCACAGTAGGTATGGTGTTCTTTGGATGCAACTCAGCATTCTTTGTCCTCCAAACACGACGAGTTGAGTTTTTACCAAAAAGTAATATTTTGGTTTCATCTGACCATATGACATTCTCCCAATCCTCTTCTGGATCATCCAAATGCACTCTAGCAAACTTCAGACGGGCCTGGACATGTACTGGCTTAAGCAGGGGGACACGGTCTGGCACTGCAGGATTTGAGTCCCTGGCGGCGTAGTGTGTTACTGATGGTAGGCTTTGTTACTTTGGTCCCAGCTCTCTGCAGGTCATTCACTAGGTCCCCCCGTGTGGTTCTGGGATTTTTGCTCACCGTTCTTGTGATCATTTTGACCCCATGGGGTGAGATTTTGCGTGGAGCCCCAGATCGAGGGAGATTATCAGTGGTCTTGTATGTCTTCCATTTCCTAATAATTGCTCCCACAGTTGATTTCTTCAAGCCAAGCTGCTTACCTATTGCAGATTCAGTCTTCCCAGCCTGGTGCAGGTCTACAATTTTGTTTCTGGTGTCCTTTGACAGCTCTTTGGTCTTGGCCATAGTGGAGTTTGGAGTGTGACTGTTTGAGGTTGTGGACAGGTGTCTTTTATACTGATAACAAGTTCAAACAGGTGCCATTAATACAGGTAACGAGTGGAGGACAGAGGAGCCTCTTAAAGAAGAAGTTACAGGTCTGTGAGAGCCAGAAATCTTGCTTGTTTGTAGGTGACCAAATACTTATTTTCCACCATAATTTGCAAATAAATTCATTAAAAATCCTACAATGTGATTTTCTGGATTTTTTTTCCTCAATTTGTCTGTCATAGTTGACGTGTACCTATGATGAAAATTACAGGCCTCTCTCATCTTTTTAAGTGGGAGAACTTACACAATTGGTGGCTGACTAAATACTTTTTTTCCCCACTGTAAAAACGGCTTTATAAATACATTGTGATTGATATATTTCTCACCTCCGAGAATGGCTTCAAAGGATCCATCATTTACTTTGGCGGCGCCCACTGCAATGACACCAGAACAGACAACACAAAAATGACATTAGAGAGACAGAGCCTCGTCGTCAACACACAGACACAGCCTACTGATTTATCATTACATTTCCCTTCAGATTTCACCATACATTTATTACATTAGCTTGTTTGATGCTTGCTTGCATTGACCCTGGGCTAGACTATACAGTACTGACAGAGTTGTATGTACAGTATATGATATGGCTTTGAGCACAGCTATACTGTTGACTTTAAGTAGCCTATATCCCGATTCTCCTGTGAGGCAGCTTGATGTACAAGTACACCGCCTGTATAGGACGCTAGTCTAGCGCAGTGCCTGTTGACTGCATGTTATTCTCTCACTAAAGCAGTGACAGGTAGAAGGTGCCTTTCTACCTGTCAAAAGAGGAAGGGACACTAAATAAAGAGTGATGAAGGAGATGCTAAGTATAAGTTATTGTAATGGAACAGCTGTCCAATCCACCTTGACTTTAATCTAGCTGAGGGACACACACACTCTAATCAGCTCAATGTGTGTCACCCCCCCACCCTGTCTTACAGTGCATCACACACACACACACACTTCACAGAACAACTTCCAGGTGTGTAGGGAAAAAAGTCACACATTTCAAAAGTGCCGAGTAAAAAAAAAAAGTGTGCTTGGACGCTTCAGTGTGCAGTTCTTCAATACCTCATTAACGCTTAATTACCTGCTTCATCAGAGGAGTTAGCCTATCATTAATGATTCATTCATCACTATCATAAAATGTGCAACCCCTTCCAAGGTTGCGTCTCAAATGGCACACTATTCCCTTCATAGTGCACTACTTTTGACCTGGGCCCATGGTGCTCTGGTCAAAAAGTAGTACACTAGTGAATGTGATGCACACCAAGTCATTATCAAGATACATGCGTCGATGGACAAGTGTAGTGGATGACATGACGGAGGTTGAGCTGAGAGTGGGAGGTTGCTGTATTCAGAAGACCAGCTACCCGGGGGTGTAAGAGGGTAAGAGGTGTCAGTAGTGTGTGTGTATGTGTGTGTGTGTGTGTGTCAGTATTGAGAGGATACATGTTTGAGCAGGGAGAGGAGAGTTCACAGGGCTTATTAACTCTCACTGTTTGAGGTCAGAGACAGGATGGTAATTGAGACTGAGGCATGTAGGCTTCTGGGAAAGGCTGCTCTCTCTGTCTGCTCACACACACACACACGCAGTGAGAGACTTCAGGGAGAGATTGCTCCTACTCACTCTCTGTCTGCTCACACCCAGTCTTGTCATATCCATATACCCCTGCCTGTTCTTACAAGAACATAATCTATAGCTTAATTTGCATATCCCTCTCTTTTTATATTCACACATACTGTAGGTATTTTTACACTTTGGAGTAGTCAACATGTTGGCATTTCTCTCTCTTCCCCTTCTATCTGTATCAATGTGGGATTTCTGAAGACAGTAATATTCACCTGTAAAAGTTCCTGGGGTTGTTTCACTCATATCTCCAGAAGCTTCTATCAGAACTCCTGCGAAAGCAAGCACATTGTAAAAAGATACATTGGCTACAAACACAAAATACTGTACTGCTGAAAGAGACAAATGAAAGCCCCATTGCACTTTGCAAAACCCCACCTGAACAAGCCTAAAAAATATTCAATTTGTTGGATATCCTTCCTCTAGCTGGATTCCGATAGGAAGTACTAATCACTAGTGATGGGAAACCGAGGCTTTCTGAATGCTTCAGAGCTTTCACCCAATTGTGCCGAAAAATTGTTAATTACTCTGAGCTTCTTTATCAGTTCACAATGCACTTTAGTAACAGCAATAAATAGCAGCGTGTGATTATCAGATAGACGTTTTTTCCTCCACTGTTTTCATCAGAACTCTATGGCTCAGCGGTAAGTCGTTGGCTTTAGCAGCCTATTATCAGTTGGAATACCAGGACATCATGCTTACCTTTTTTGCCTTCAAGTTGATTATTTTTCAAAAACGGAATCTATGGCTTTATTTAGGATGCTTAAGACAGAAGCATATACTATATAAAACAAATTAAACTATTTTCTAAATAGTGTGCCCTCAACAGGACTTGACCTCATACCCTCAAGTCCCTGAATGTTTCATAGTTCCCTACTCTACCTGCTAAGCTACCGGTCAAGTTAAAATACATGTACAAAATCCTAACTATATTTGGAAGTACGGTGTCCAGTAGAGTTCGCTGTTTGAAAGAAGTTTGGAATCGAAGAAAGCACTGAAACCACGGCCAAATCAACGGTTTGAAAAAGCACGTGATCAAACGAAGCTTCGGACGTAATTGATGACATACTTCTAATAAAGTGATACACGCATCGGCACACTGCTTCAAAGTTAGCTGTTTAGCGATTTCGACACATGCCTCAGAGCTCCGGTATCAAACGTAACATCACTACTAATCACTTCATGAACCATCTTATTGTGACTTGCAGGTCTGATGTGGCCCATGAACCGATATTTTCAGACCACAATGTTGAGGATAACTAGGCCATAACTAAAGGCCTTATGAAATGTATAATATATGGTCAAAAGAGGTTTACTTTTAATTGAAATACAGTCACTTAATGTAAGCAGTCACTTGGTGAAGGACGTAGGACTTTCATTTTTGAATGCAACAACCATGTCTCTGTCACTAACAAACACAGTCATGGGTGGGTATCTCTCACGTTCACTTGAAAGGCATGCTGGGAAATATTCAAATAAGGCTTACAACCAACAATGTAAAAACAACAAACCCCCAAAATAACGTAACTCTACGGGTTACGTATATTTGGCTGGCAATCATTCTGATTCCAATGTAAAATAGCCTTTTGCATGACTAAACTATCACCCATAATATTTTGAGGGGATAGAAATGCTCAACATTTGAGAAAAAGTACTCTTTCTCTCATAACTAACTACCTGGAATTTGAAAAGAGGCTGAGTGGGCAGGGAGCTTACATTCATGAGCTTGCATTGACTGCCAGCTCTTTGAAACACCTATGTCAAGAAATGTGGATGTAGTGAGCAGTGTTGCAGTAAAATCATCTCAAGTTTATTTGGTAACACAGAAAGCAACTCAAACAACATTGAAATTGCATCAATGATGTCAATACATTTTTTATACATCTGCAGTTTTGCATGTCTGATGTGACGCAGTTCACAGCAGCACTGACGGATCTGTTGACATGACAACTGCATCAGAGTTTTGAACGACCTCCATTTTGTTCCATGCTGGCTGGAGACCTAGCTAGCCAGTAAGTAGCTAACACCAGACACAGATGAAGCGGACATAAGCATATTTGCCATAGATGAATAGTGTAAACTTTTAATTATATTCGCTGACACCCTACAGTCAAATTTTGCCACCAGTAGAGTAGCTATATAGCTATATAAACCACACCCCTGCGCAAACACGCCTTCTCCGATGCTGGTTACAAGTTGGTACTTATTTAAAGAAGGGTTGTTTCACTCATATCTGCAGAAGATAGGTACATTAGTTACAAACACAACATAGTCACATTCTTGCTCTGAGACTGAACAAGTGCCACTGCAAGCTACAATACACTAGAGCTTAGGGCTAAGAAGATTAATCAGTAGAACAAACAGGGAAGTGTCTCTTTCTGCCCCTAAGGGTCTGACTCTGCTGGTTCCCCTTACTGCTGAGTTACTGCGTCCCAAATTGCTCGCTATTCCCTATATAGTGCCCTACTTTTGACCAGGGCCCATAGAGTTTTGGTCAAAAGTAGTGCACTAAACAGGTAATAGGGGGCCATTTGGGACACAACCACAGTATGCTATATGCTTGCCTCTTCTACTGTTTCTGCATCCAAAACATCTGTTTCCCCAAGACAGAGCAGAACCCTGTCCACAGGGTGTCTCCTCTGGGAGGGAACAAGTGGCACTGGAGCACAACTACAGGGACTGAGCCAGTAGTTGATGGCACGGCACAAAATATACTCCACAGCCCCTGTCACGGTTTACTAAGCCAGAACCCAGAAGCAGACCAGGACAAGGTAAGTGGTGTCAAAGGTGAGTGTTTATTTAACTGATCCACGAGTGCTGCTGAATAATCCAGGGAACAGAGCGGGCGGCGTGGATGAGTTGTTGAGGGTGCAGTAGTTGATCCAATGATGGCTCGGCAGCCGCCGACCATCAGGCAGAGGTTGGGTGAAGGTTCCGGACGAGTGACTGCAGGGAGAACAAAACGGAGGTAAGCATACAACAAGCAAACAAGGTGCAAAACAACAAAACTAATGCTCTAAGCTCTAAGACTGATCCGCTGATAAACATACTGTTCATGGCTAACGATCCGGCAGGGAATGGATGTTAGGCCAGAGCCTAAGAAGGGTGATGATCAGGACCAGGTGTGCAGATTGCTGATGGGATGCAGGTGCGGAAATCAAGAGAGCTCCCGCCTAGCAACGTTGCCCGGCAACCAGGCAGGGAGCGTTCCAGAACCCTCGGGAAACTGGAGATCACGAGCAGAAAAACTAGTACACAGACAGGACCCGACTCAGACTGCCGGGATCGTTACAGTACCCCCCTCCGACGAACGCCACCGGGCGGACTCCCGGAGCGCCAGGATGGAGGCGGTAGAAGTCACGAATGAGGTCAGCATCTAGGATCTGTCGCCGCGGAATCCAACTCCTCTCTTCAGGACCATACCCCTCCCAGTCCACGAGATACTGGAAACCCCGGCCCCGCCGTCTGGAGTCCATGATGCGTCGCACCGTGTAGGCAGGACCACCTCCGATCATCCGAGGAGGAGGAGGAGGAGGCGGAGGAGGCAACAGAGGACTGAGGAAAACAGGCTTGAGGCAGGAGACATGAAAGGTGGGATGGACTCTGAGCGTCCTCGGTAGTTTGAGTCGAACTGCCACCGGATTGATCACCTTCTCCACCACAAACGGACCAATGAACTTCGGTAACAACTTCCTAGACTCAGTCCGTAAAGGAAGATCCCGTGTGGCCAACCAGACCCTATCTCCGATGGTATAGGTGGGAGCGGGGATCCGGCGACGATTCGCCTGGAGCTGATACCGGTCCGAAACTCTAAGGAGTGCCTTTCTGGCCCGATGCCAGGTCCGGTGGCAACGACGAATATGGGCCTGAACAGAAGGCACTGAGAGCTCCTTCTCCTGAGAAGGGAACAAGGGAGGTTGGTAGCCATACAGGCACTGGAAGGGAGACATCCCAGTGGCAGATGTAGGGAGAGTATTGTGGGCATACTCAACCCAAGGCAACTGAGAGACCTAGGAGGTGGGGTTGGAGGAGACCAGGCAGCGTAGCGTGGATTCCATCTTCTGGTTGGCTCTCTCCGCCTGACCATTAGATTGGGGGTGAAAACCAGATGTGAGGCTGACTGTAGCTCCAATGGCCAAACAGAAGGACTTCCAGACAGCAGAGGTAAACTGAGGGCCACGGTCGGAAACGATATCACTGGGCAAACCGTGGACCCTGAAAACCTCCCTAACCAGGATCTCGGACGTCTCCGAGGCAGAGGGAAGCTTGGCAATAGGCACAAAGTGGGCGAACTTGCTGAATCTGTCCACGATAGTCAGAACGACCGTGTTTCCCTCAGAAACGGGCAACCCAGTGACAAAGTCCAGGGCCAGATGCGACCATGGTCGCCGGGGAATAGGAAGGGGGTGAAGTAGTCCAGAGCTGGGCCGATTGGTACTCTTATTCTGCGCACACACTGGACAGGCAGCAACATAACCCCGAGTATCCTCGGCCATGGCAGGCCACCAAAAAGCGTCTGCGAAGAAACGCCATCGTCCGAGCCACGCCAGGGTGACAAGCCATCTTGCTGGCGTGGGACCATTTGAGGACAGCAGGACGAACCGACTCAGGCACAAACAACCGACCGGGTGGACCGTTACCGGGACCGGGCTGCGTCCGAAGGGCCGCCATCACCTCCTCCTCAATCTTCCACCTAACAGCTCCCACGACGCAGTTCCGGGGGAGAATTGTCTCGGTCTTGGACCCACTCTCCTCCGTCTTGGAGAACATCCGGGACAAGGCGTCCGCCTTGCCGTTCTTAGATCCAGGTCGGAACGTCAGGGAAAAAATTGAATCGTCCGAAAAACAACGCCCACCTGGCCTGACGGGAGTTGAGACGTCTAGCCGATTGCACGTAAGCAAGATTCTTGTGGTCAGTCCAGACAATAAACGGTTGCTCCGCCCCCTCCAACCAGTGGCGCCACTCCTCCAAGGCAAGTTTCACCGCGAGAAGCTCCCGGTTACCCACATCGTAATTCCTCTCCGCAGGCGAAAGGCGACGAGAGTAGTAGGCGCAGGGATGGAGTTTACTGTCCGTGGAGCATCGCTGCGACAGGATGGCGCCAACTCCCACATCAGACGCGTCCCACTTCAACGAGCGAACTGACGGGCCGTGTCCGGCTGAGAGAGAATCGGTGCGTTGGTGAATCGCCTCTTCAAATCCAGAAACGCTCGATCCGCCTCCGGATTCCACTTGAAGGTCCTGATACTGGAAGTCAAGGCAGTTAACGGAGCGGCCACACGGCTGTAATCCCGGATGAATCTGCGGTAGAAATTCGCAAACCCCAAAAATCTCTGGAGCTGCAATCTCGTGCCGGGCTGGGCCCATTCCAGAACCGCTCTAACCTTCTCCTGGTCCATCCTAATCTCTCCCCTGGAGATGATGTACCCGAGAAAGGATGTCGTGTGGGCGTGAAACTCGCACTTCTCGGCCTTCACGAACAGGCGATTCTCCAACAATCGCTGCAGAACCTGCCGGACATGCTGGACGTGGTCGGAAGGTTCCTTCGAGAAGATCAGAATGTCATCCAGGTAAACAAACACAAAGAGACCGATCATATCTCTCAGGACGTCGTTCACCATACTCTGGAATACCGCTGGAGCATTGGTCAGTCCAAACGGCATCACCTGATACTCGAAGTGACCCATCGGTGTATTGAAACCCGTCAACCACTCGTCCCCCTCTCTGATCCGGACCATGTGATACGCATTGCGTAGGTCTAGCTTGGTGAACACCGTAGCACCCTGTAAGGAGTCGAAGGCAGAACTCATCAAGGGCAGGGGATACTTGTTCTTGACCGTGATGTCATTCAACCCCCGATAATCAATACACGGTCGAAGAGAGCCATCCTTCTTACCCACAAAGAAGAATCCTGCCCCCAGGGGTGATGACGAGGGACGAACGAGACCAGCAGCTAGGGACTCCTTGATGTAGGTCTCCAAAGCCTCACGTTCAGGTCGGGAGATACTGTATAACCTTCCCTTGGGGTAGACAGCTCCAGGGAACAGGTTGATGGCACAATCATATGGTCGGTGGGGAGGGAGTGACAGAGCCTTCTGCTTACTGAACACTTCCCCAAATCGTGATATGTCTCGGGAACCAGGGACAAATCTGGGGGTTTAGCCTCAATCACCTGACTGGGAACCGAATGGGGACAGGCAGTCTTGAGACAGTTAGCATGACAATCAAGGCTCCAACTCGTTACCTTGCCCGTCACCCAATCGAACGTGGGATTGTGTTCCTTCAGCCAGGGGTATCCAAGGACCAGAGGAACATGGGAAGACGGCAGAATGAAGAATGAAATCATCTCCGAATGATTCCCCGACAACAGCATCTTAACCGGTTCAGTCCTCATCGTGATACGTGCCAGACTACTGCCGTTCAGAGTGGTCGCTTCAATGGCTTCCGGCAATTGCTCCTTGGAAAGCCCCAGCTGTTCCACCAACTCGGCATCAAGAAAGCTTCCATCGGCACCTGAATCGATAAAAGCGTTAATCGCTAAGCTCTGATTCCTGTTCATAAGGGTAGCCGGGAAACGGGGTCTGACAGAGGTATTGAGAGGTCGAAACTGGCTCGCTAAAAGTCCTCCCAACTTTAGCGAGCCGCGCAGTTTGACGACCGCCGGGAACAGGTGGCGAGGTAATGTCCCGAACCACCACAGTAGAGGCAACAGTTAGTCCCTACGTCTGAGTTGGCGTTCCTCCTTGGTTAACCCGTGCCGCCCTACTTGCATTGGTTCAGAATCGGGAGACAGGACCTCTCCACTAATCCTGTGTGGTGGACGATGATCGACGTATTCTGGTCCAATCCCCGACCCGACTGGAACCTGAGAAGCTGATCGATTGGACGGAACCCATTGCTTCTCCCTCCTTCGCTCTCGGACTCGATTATCCACCCGAATAGACAAGGCTACCAAGCTGTCCAGGTCACTAGGCTCCGGATAGGAGATCAACTCATCCTTGAGCTGCTCCGACAGACCCTGGTAAAAGGCCGCTTGCAGAGACTCCTCATTCCACCCACTCTCCACAGCCAACGTCTTGAACTCGATCACGAAGTCGGCCACGCTGCGAGTTCCTTGGTGAAGCGAAAACAGGCGCCTAGCTGCGTCCCTCCCTCGGACGGAATGGTCGAAGAGCTTCCTCATCTCGGCCGTGAACCCCTGGTATGAAGCCATGCAGGGGTCTTGTCGTTCCCAAACGGCTGAAGCCCACTCCAGCGCTCGACCACGCAGCAACTCAATCACAAAGGCTATCCTAGCCTTGTCTGTGTCATAAGAGTAGGGCTGTAGATCGAACACTAACCCACACTGCATAAGGAAAGAACGGCATCGTCCCAGCTCCCCCTCATATTTATCCGGCGTCGGAACCTTGGGCTCACGGAAGGACACAGCTCCAGAAGCGGCAGGCGAGATGGGTGAAACCGGTAGTGGATCCTCCACCGGAAACTTGCGCTGATTCTGGACCTCCGTCAGACCGGTAGAAAGGTTCCGAACTGCCAACGCGATCTCCTGTAGCTCCGTGCTATGATGGCCCAACATCTTCTCCTGATGGGTAATGGCATGGCGAACAGAGTCCAGGTCCGCTGGGTTCATTACTGGCCGGATCGTTCTGTCACGGTTTACTAAGCCAGAACCCAGAAGCAGACCAGGACAAGGTAAGTGGTGTCAAAGGTGAGTGTTTATTTAACTGATCCACGAGTGCTGCTGAATAATCCAGGGAACAGAGCGGGCGGCGTGGATGAGTTGTTGAGGGTGCAGTAGTTGATCCAATGATGGCTCGGCAGCCGCCGACCATCAGGCAGAGGTTGGGTGAAGGTTCCGGACGAGTGACTGCAGGGAGAACAAAACGGAGGTAAGCATACAACAAGCAAACAAGGTGCAAAACAACAAAACTAATGCTCTAAGCTCTAAGACTGATCCGCTGATAAACATACTGTTCATGGCTAACGATCCGGCAGGGAATGGATGTTAGGCCAGAGCCTAAGAAGGGTGATGATCAGGACCAGGTGTGCAGATTGCTGATGGGATGCAGGTGCGGAAATCAAGAGAGCTCCCGCCTAGCAACGTTGCCCGGCAACCAGGCAGGGAGCGTTCCAGAACCCTCGGGAAACTGGAGATCACGAGCAGAAAAACTAGTACACAGACAGGACCCGACTCAGACTGCCGGGATCGTTACAGCCCCACTGACTGACTGACTAAATGTGCCTGAGAACAAAATTAATTTCCAAAAGGAGAGCTAATCGATTACCTGAATGCTGCCTGCACAGCTTTGAACTATGCTGGTACATCCTTTCCACTAGACCAGGGCAGAGGCATCAGATCCCCTATCCCCACTGCCCAACAGCTTAATGCCGGGCTACAAGATGATAGTGCTTTAGAAACAAGAATTGTTCCTGAATATGGATATATAGGTTTATTTAGAATGAACGTACAACCTGGAACCTAACAAGATTTTTGGATTCAGCCCTCATGTTGCGTTATTGATGTGTACATGTTTGAGGTAATAGTTTCCTGTTCATCAATATTAACAAAATGGTCTCCTTCTTCACTCTCCATTACCTTATTCAAAGTAAGATCAAAACAGTGGGGAGACTAAATACAGTGGGGAGTACTTAGCAATTGTAGTTAAATTCTAGTACAATACACACAGTTGTAGCGCTTGTTGTTCTCGATTCAAACCTTATAATAATAATAATAATAATAATAATAATAATAATAATAATATGCCATTTAGCAGACGCTTTTATCCAAAGCGACTTACAGTCATGTGTGCATAAATTTTAGGTACCTTGACCCAGTTTGCCTCAGATTGTTATATTGAATATTTTCAAGACAAGGCTGATGCAAATATGACATATGGTGGAGTATATTGTCTCGTATCACTGCAATGGAAAGGTACAGTACTAGCTTTGCTATGATATTAGCTGGGTTCTTTTCATGAGGGTGTCCCAGATTCCCAAGTTAACTCCAGGCAGTCGGTTGGTCTTTTGATAAAGGGATGATGGCTGACTGTAACATTCCCCCATATCCCTCTCTGATGTTTCTCCTTTCCCTGACCTCCCCTCAGCCGCCCAGGGGTATAGAGTGGTTGATAGGCCAGACAGGGGCCAAAATGATGGTAATTTACTTTTATTTTGTTTTGAAGCAGCAGTCCTTGGAGAGGAGGGTGAGATGAGATGGCTTTGTTGTGAGATCATTTGGGGCTTTGGCCCAGCGCTCTGTAGTTAATGAGGTACAGACAGAGAGCCTCATATGAAGGAGAGCGGTGTAATGTACTGTAAGTATGGGCTTCCTGGTGCTGCAGGGGCCATTTACTTATTGTTATGGCTTTAAGGGGTTGGAGAAGTATTTTATTGCCTTGGGGGATATGGGCTAGAGGGCATCTGAGGGGTTGTTCAGCTAAGACAATGTTCAACTCATTAAAATAGAGACATCTATGCATTCATGTGGGTGTCAGAGAAAGGGAAAGAGTGAGAGAGATTTGCTGAAACAATAATGGTTGCCATTTGTATAGTTCCTACAGATAAATCCACTATAGCCACATTTAAGGTAGTACTTCTCTATTAAGGTTAACGACACTATCTTAGACCCTTTCCCTAAACCGTTTCCTACAGCATATTTAACAATTCCAAAACAAATGTTCTACTAATGCAAATGTTCTCCCCACACCCAGTCCCCTATATGATGGCCACTTGGACTTCGTCCACTAGCCAGATGTTCTGGAGGAGGATTAGTGTAGAACTGGTCTCAACACACAGCCCCATCCTTTCTTCCTCAATGACATCATCCATGATGCAATAGAAGAATCAGAGGCCAGCGCATTAAGTAGGCTACGCTGTAGTATACTGTATGGCCTATGTGACTGCACTTATGCTATAGTTACTCAGTAGTATCTGCCCTTCTGCTACAGTGACTGTCCCTATAGTGACTGCCCCAAGGGCAGCAATATCAGTAGTATCTGCCCTTATGTTACAGTGACTGTCCCTATAGTGACTGCCCCAAGGGTGACTGTCCCTATAGTGACTGCCTCAAAGGTGACTGTCCCTATAGTGACTGCCCTAAGGGCAGCAACATCAGTAGTATCTGCCCTTCTGCTATGGTGACTGTCCCTATAGTGACTGCCCCAAGGGTGACTGTCCCTATTGTGACTGCCCCAAGGGCAGCAACATCAGTAGTATCTGCCCTTCTGCTACGGTGACTGTCTGTATAGTGACTGCACAAAGGGCAGCAACATCAATAGTATCTGCCCTTCTGCTACGGTGACTGCCCCAAGGGTGACTGTCCCTATATTGACTGCCCCAAGGGCAGCAACATCAATAGTATCTGCCCTTCTCATGAGAGAAGGTTGTTCAAATGTTAAAGCATTTAAAGCATCACAATGGTTTTTCCAGTGAATGGATGATGTACCATATCATTTGGATCTGGCTATTTATTTCGGATCAACATAACACCTATAACGTTTATGAAGGAGCTACCTATAGTGGTGTGGCTGTTTCTTTAATAAGGCTACAACACTTACAGCAATCCATGTCCTGATTAAGATGGCAGCAGCTCATTCTATCTCCTCCTTCTCCTCTAGCTTTATATATGTAGTTCTACTCTGATTTCCCAGCTGTCAAAGTAGCAGTTTGAGGTGAATGCCGCGTCGCCGCCACTCTCCCAAGACCTGACTACGGTGCTGCTCTGAGCCAATGAGGTGACCTTGAGTTCCCTGCCTGGTCTACTGGGCCCAGGCCGTTTGACATGCCTGACAGATGCTTTCTTTCCTCTCATTAACTTGTGAGTGGTGTGGAGAGAGAAAGAGAGGTGGGGGAGAGAGAGAAGCCCCATTTATACCTGGTTCTGACTTGCGTCCTTTGTCCTGATTTTGTCCACATTCTGATTGTGCCCACATTTTTAGACAGGTGTAGATGATTAAAAGACGCATGGTGATCTGATGGTGATCAGATCTTCTTGACCACCTCTGGAGGTAGTCAGACACGTATTATGTCTGGATATCTTACCAGTGTAGACCAACCTGGATAGTGAAACCATTTAATTCATAATTATCCCGCCCTCTAAAATCATTGACAGGTAACGCCATTGACTTATTGCATCAATATGTGTCTTAAAATAAATTAATATTGAACAATTGTCAAATAATTTGCATACAGGGAGGGGCCAGGATATCTGGTCACAATGCAGACACAGTGTACGGATAAGAGACACATCTTACTACCATCTGTAGATGCAACGGCTACAATGTGGGCATAGTCAGAATGTGGATAAGACCAGGACAAAGGACGCATGTTAGCACCAGGTATAAACGAGGCTAGAGAGAGAGTAGGGAGAGAGAGAGAGAGAGAGAGAGAGAGAGGGAGAGAGAGAGAGAGAGAGAGAGAGAGAGAGAGGAAACAGGTCTAATTTGAGGCAGTGGACCCAGACTTGACTCCTCAGGTTTAAACCTCAGTGAGTCATTGAGCTGGAGCTAGAATACAGGCAGGAAAGACACTAATGAGACTGAATGATCATACTGAGATGTTTGAGTAGCCCTTTACACTCGTACCTGTATACGGGTTGAAAATGGCAGATTTGGGCACTGATAAGCTCCTACATTGGAACACAGTGGCTATACAATAACATTCTATACATGACGTCAGATCTCTGCGCTTCACAGCTCTGTATGGGTTTTTGACTGACAGCCGTTCTGAACTTGAGCACCGCATGCGACAAGAAGTTGCCCCCATCCCTCCTGCTAATTGGGCAACTTTTGCACATTTTTGGTTGTCTGAGTGAGGGAAATGCTGTAAATTAAGATGACTCGATGTATTTAGAAAGAAATACCTCTTTTATATCATACAAGCAAGCCAAACACCCATCCAAATGTGCACTTCACATTTCCAGATCATAAAACGTATGTAATATACAGTGTCAACGTTTATGATCAGTATGTTTGATGTACAAGATGACATGGTGTCATACCCTGGGTTGTTCTGAACAGAATGAGCCTGTGTTTGTCTATTGTGAAGAAAATATGCAGTGGAACACACACCTGAATGCAAGCATGACTCCTTTCTATGCGCACCAAAATTACGATTTCTCTGACTTGCCCTGTGAAAGCGTAACACTGTATGATCGTATTTTATAACTAAGCTAGTCATGTTGGCAATAGAACACGCTTTGAAATTATCCCCACCTGACCCAGATTGCGATATATAATGAGCCTCGTTTGGATTGCATAAACAACAACAATACTTGTGTGATGGCGGGGATGAGTTTCAAACAAAACAAATGTGTGCTTGCTCTAGGCCACTTGAAGAGACCAGTTTGTCCTCTCACTCAAACCCTTGTCATTTTTGGTCTTATGTTGCACCTACCCCAAATTTTACAAGAATATTCTTATCATGTTACTGAATGTATCCAGAGTATATTCAGATTTTGTTATCAACAAATGTAGCTAAAAGTACAGTAGATGTAAAATGTACATCAAATCAACAGTGTAATGTTTGGACTGAGTCTCGTCAGGTGAACTGTTGTGTCCTCAACTTTGGTCTAATCATTTTCCCATAATCTCCAAACTGTTCCCTTTTAATTGCTACCATGCTTATGCATTTCATATTTCTTCAGTAAGAAACATTTCAAATTAGCCCTATCCATATAGGCCAATTCCCACGAGTGTAAAGGGTTAATTAACACAGAATGGTAACATAAAATAGTGAGATTTTTGACAGGAAGGCAAGTTAGGATCAATAGACCACAGTGGTAGTGGATGTGGAACTTATCATGTATTTTAAGTTGAGGAACTGCTACCAGCGTATATATTATTTTAAACTGTTGTGTTTCTTTCTTTTTACTTTAGTTAGTAAGAACACAGTTGGTAGCAAAAAGTTATATTTGTCTTCAGTCCATTAACTTGATCAATGTAAACTATGTTTTAATAGCTGACTTTCAGTACTGCTCTCTTGGGAACAACATAACTTAGTTTTAGACACATTTGTAACATCTAAGTCAACAGGAAACAGATGCATAAAGGAATAGCTGATTGTCACACACCTGCTAATCAACATCTGATTGTCTCACCTCAATGAACTCTCCCTCACAAAAAAGACAAAATGACTGCCTTAAAATTCTACTCTAAGCAGTGAGTGCATTCTAGAATGATCTCTTTGCTTCTTCACTGTCTCCCAAGGCTGTTCTGACAGTCCAAAGCATGCTGTGTCCCTTTGGTATTCAGGTATCATTGCCTTCCTCTCAGACAGCATCACGTTGAGCCTGTTGTATTGGCTCGTCAACAACAACTAAAGTACGGAGTCACTTTGATGCAGACATACACGGATCCCGTCACTGAAGAGGGGGGAGTTTCATTCGGTCACTTTGGCTGGTGAAACATGCTGTGTTGGATGGCACTGTGATAGCTGTTCTTTATCAAACAAACTGAGGGGAATAGGAGCAGATAATATTCTCAGAGGAATGTTTTCATGTAGATAGCCTACATGATGTATGTCAGTGAGAGAAAGTGACTCTCTCCTTGTTGTAAGATAACATCTCATAACACTGTGTTTAACAATGATGAAGCTTTGTCAGTTAACAGTTCAAATGTGGTCTAAAATTGTTCCTAAGATTTAATTAGAGAGAAACAGAAAGACACATTTGTTTCCTTTCAAAACTGTCTCACAATATTTCCCCCGACCCTTTATAAATGCAATGGGAGCACAATTAACTCTGGCCCTTAAGTACCCCCAACAGTACATATTTTTGTTATGGCCCCTGGACAAGCACACCTGATTCTACTTGTCAACTAATCATCAAGCCCTTGACAAGTTGAATCAGGGGCTACAACAAAAATCTGTGCTGTTGGGGGTACTCGAGGACCAGAGTTGGGAAACACTGGTTTAATTGGGAGACTGTTACTCTCTTGTGAAATATTTAGAACAATTTTAGACCACATTTGAATTGAATTGGTAGGGCGGCAGATAGCCTAGCAGTTAAGAGCGTTGGGCCAGTAACTTGAATAGATGAAAAAATAATTGTATCATGCAAGTTCTGCGCCACTACACATGTAGGATCATAATTTGAGGCAGTTTGCTGCCGCAGGAAAATAATCCTGCATGAAATGTGGATTATAATTAATGGAGGAGATTGGGACCCGCACACTGTCTGAAAAAATTAATAAATCTAAAACTGAGGCTTGAATGCAAAATAAAGATTTCATGTAATTTAGCAGACACTCTTATCCAGAGCGACTTACAAGAGCAATTATGGCTAAGTGCCTTGCTCAAGGGCACATTGTCAGATTGTTCACCTAGTCGGCTCAGGGATTCAGACCAGCAACCTTTCAATTACTGGCCCAACGCTCTTTACCACTACGCTACATGCCACACAGAAAGCTGTTTATTTTAACATCATGGTGCCCAAAATATCATAGTACCGATCATTTATGATATTTCTCTGTCCGCTTTTGTATACTGTATAATGTAGATCATGCATTCTATTGTATTAGGAACTGATTATAGATTTCCTGATGTATTTTCTTGCCTGATCATTTGAATTTGACATGCAATTATCCTTGAAATAGAAACAGGTGTGTGTGTCGACCATTTATACTGAGGATGGCCTGAGGCCGAAACTTTTGTTTAGATTTTTTGGGCACCATGATGTTCAAATTAGCATCTTTATTTTGCATTCAAGCCTCAGTTTTGGATCTCCATCTCCTCCAGTATTCTTATTTGGACTCCTACGCACCTGGAACCAACACTATTTAGTAGTAACCTTTAAAGAGCGCAGATGGCCTCCTATCATTTTAATATCATAATTAATGGACACTTTTGTAGCGGTTGATACATTTTTCGTAAGGGAAAATCAAGTCTGAAATGTCAGTGGAAATTATAAACTTCAGAAGCCTTTTACACCTTCCGTAAGAAACATAAAAATGTAGCCCTATCCATATAGGCCAATTCCCACGAGAATTGGCCTATATACTTCACACTACAAGTTAAGTATAATAAACACTACACGTTTTACATTTCCTGCATTGCAAGAAAGTGCTCCTGCAAAAGGGTGATCAAATTAAGATCCTACATCTGTATTCATCCACATGGTATTCAGATGCTCATTTTATTTTCAGAGTATGTGAGCGTGCTCTCGTGTGTGTGTGTGTGTGTGTGTGTGTGTGTGTGTGTGTGTGTGTGTGTGTGTGTGTGTGAGTGTGTGTGTGAGTGAGAGAGATAGAGGGTGAAATTGAGCTGCTAACAGTCACTCTGTCCTTATCACTAGAGCAAGGCCTGTGGTGCCAGAGTCTTTCCTACCCAGACTCCTCTCTGGGTTTGCGGCTGGCTGATAAACAGACACTCCCTATAATCTGCAGGTCCATAGTGTGATACCCCCTTCTAACCCTCTCTGGAGACTCTCTCTCTCTCTCTCGTACCTTCTTCACTCTTTCAAAGCCATATTTTCTTCCTGATGAGAAACTAACCACTGAGAGGTTATTTCCTGTATGTTCATTCTGTTGTCTAGAGCTCTCTTCTCCATTTCCTGTTTTCATTATCGTACTCCTCTACATCTCACATACTAAAACTATAATTCAATAACCTGTATGCAGTTGATTAATACAAAAGACTTCCACAGGGTATTTGGTAGCATTCTTTATCATGTGATGAAATATACCCATTGAGATTGATCACAGTAGCCCTATCATTCATATGCATGGGCTGTCTTCTCTTTTGGGGGTGTTCTTCTCACCATATCCCCAGAGAACCATCTCTAGGGCAACCTCCAACCTCCTCAGTCACCTGCTCTGGGCTCTGACACTCTAGGAATATTGGCGTAGATTCTGTGTGCATCCCAAATTGTACCACTGTGTGCATCCCAAATTGTACCTTATTCCCATTGTAGTGCACTACTTTTGACCAGGGCCAATAGGGCTCTGGTCAAAAGTAATGCACTATATAGGGAATAGGGTGCCATTTGGGATGTAGCCACTATCTGAGAGCCTGCTTTAGAACAATGTGGGATTTAATTAATATACCTGCATTTCCTAATGGGTTTGCATAGAACAGGCATTCAACATTACTTACGAGGATAGTAGTAGGTTTGTGCGGGATCCTTTTGGCCTAAGAATATCTCATAGTCTAAATATTTCCCCCTACATAAAGATTTGTTTTAGGTTTTGTCCAAGAGGATACAAACCTTTGGATTAGCTTTGTCTTCACAGCTGGTCCAAGCCAAGTTTGTCCTCTCTTGTCTCGTCCAGCACTTCTCTAAATACCACTGGAGAGTAGTTCCTAATAGTTGTATGGATGTATCATGTGTAGAAGAATGTGGTACACTCACCAGCTCTGAAGTGTTGTGTGACGTGTTCTGTAAAACTCTGTGTGACGACCTTAGTGAACACTTGAGCTGGATCTGTTTCTGGGTCTGTCATGGTTATTGCCATACCTGCTGTGGTTGATGCGTCCATGATGATGTCAGTCAATACTGGATTTACAGAATGCAGAGAAATAGTGAATGTGTTATTTCTTAAATGAAACATAGCTGTTCCCCCTTTTACATATACAGTATTGCAGGTGGTTAAGTATGTGATAACATTTAACAGAGTGGAGATTTTCTCATACAGTCAAAACGTGGCATTTCACTATTCAAAACCACACAAATTACACCAATGACTACATGCATTATCAGGATTATTCCTCAATCTGAAAAGCACTGCTATGACAGAATGAATCCAGCTATTAGGGACATTGGCATGAAGCTCTTTTCACTTTTTCTCTCTGTCCTTCTCACAGTGCAACTTGTCTACAAAGTCTATCATAGATCAATACAAACTCCTTAATAGAAACTATAACAGTCAAGAAATGCAGAACTCACCAATTCCAAGTCAAGCAACACGTTTTCCTTTAACTCCCTTTCCTCTATGAATTTCTGCAACTGTTTTGCTGTTAAGTTGACAGTACTGTTAAGTTGGAGACCCATGCGCAATGTGTTTTTTCTCTCTCTCTTGAATGGGTGTGGGCCACATCTGTTGCTCTGTGAGCTGATCTGCTAGTTCCCCTGGTGGACATGGGCTCTTACGTAGCCAAGAGTTAAGCATGCAGGCCCCTCCCTTTTACAAATGGACCACAGCTGCTGGGTGATTGTCTCACACAATAGAACTGGCTGGGATAGGGTTATGGATAGGGCTAGGAGATTGGGAGGAGTAGAGGTACACACAGGAAGCCTGGGACCTACTATAGTGTAGAGTGATAGTGTCACACAGTTAGAGTCCTGGGATAGAGTTATGGATAGGGTTAGAGTAAGGGCTAGGGTTATGGAGGTGAGGGAGACTGAGACACACAGGAAGACTGAGACCTATAGGGTGGGAACTGGTGGAAGGTAGCCTTGCGGCAGGTAGCCTAGCAGTTAAGAGAGTTGGGGCAGTAACCAAAAGGTGTCTGGTTCGAATCCCAGAGCCAACTCGGTGAAAAATTGGTCGACGTGCCCTTGAGCAAGGCACTTAACCCTAGTTGATATGGATAAGAGCATCTGCTAAATGACTTAAATGTAAAAAATGGAACCAGTCCTTGTCTGGACAGCTAGGCAGTGTTAAGACAGATAGGAGTTCCAGACAGACTATTAGAACTAAGCTGAATCTCTCCCTCTAAACTAGATATAACAACTAAGTGTTATTACACATGGTCTCCCTCTGTGACTGCTAGTTGAGTATTGTTATAGCAGTCAGGGTAGGGGATCTGTAAACATAATTACTTTTTAATCACCACCCTTTTTCAGTGAAACTGAAACTAATGTTTGTTGTCATGTCTGCAGATGCTAAACGAACCGTTTCTAAGCAGGGCCAGATGGTGCTCAGTTGTATAGGAAATACCATGAATTACAAAGACAGATATTTACCTGTGGAATAGGCCTATATAATTAACAAAGATGAAAATGCCCACTTGGCAGGTTTAATCACAAGTTTGTTTAAATTGTACTTTTATACTAAATCAATTACCTACCAAGTAGCCTACAGACTAGAATTAAAATCCAGTTCCATATTTGGCAGGCAGAAAAAAAGGTAGCATAATCACATCAATGGAGCAGCCAACATATTGATTGGCTGACTGTGCAGTTCAGGCTGGATGGGACAGTGTTGTGTGTTGTGTAGTGTTTTGTGTGTGTGTGCACAGTGGCGGCTCCTGAAAAAATTCTCAGGAGGGGCAATTTTTCTGATGATTTAGGTGACCTACACACGTGCACGAGTCCGTGCACGCGATTCCAGATATCTTTACCTCTGAATAAACTGCCTTTATTATACCATATCCACCCTGTCCAAAGTCTCTACTTGGTCTCAGTTCTCCAGTAAACTTGTGATTATCAACAGTACACAACGGTAACAAACAATTGGGGGAACTCACGGGGCAGATAGTAACCACTTAAAAGGAAGCGATTCCCAAACCTTCCATAACAAAGCCATCACCTACAGAGAGATGAACTTGGAGAAGAGTCCCCTAAGTAAGCTTGTCCTGGGCCTCTGTTCACAAACACAAACAGACCCCACACAGCCCCAGGACAACAACAACAACAACAACAACAACAACACAATTAGACCCAACCAAATCATGAGAAAACAAAAGAGAATTACTTGACACATTGGAAAGAACAAACAAAAAAACAGAGCAAACTAGAATGCTATTTGGCCCTAAACAGAGAGTACACAGTGGCAGAATACCTGACCACTGTGACTGACCCAAACTTAATGAAAGCTTTGACTATGTACAGACTCAGTGACCATAGCCTTGCTATTGAGAAAGGCCGCCGTAGGCAGACCTGGCTCTCAAGAGAAGACAGGCTATGTGCACACTGCCCACAAAATGAGGTGGAAACTGAGCTGCACTTCCTAACCTCCTGCCAAATGTATGACCATATTAGAGACACATATTTCCCTCAGATTACAGCGATCCACAAAGAATTCGAAAACAAACCCAATTTTGATAAACTCCCTTATCTACTGGGTGAAAAACCACAGTGTGCCATCACAGCTGCAAGATTTGTGACCTGTTGCCACAAGAAAAGGGCAACCAGTGAAGAACAAACACCATTGTAAATACAACCCATATTTATGTTTATTTATTTTCCCATTTGTACTTTAACTATTTGCACATTGTAACAACACTGTATATATACATAATATGACATTTGAAATGTCTTTATTCTTTTGAAACTTCTGAGTGTAATGTTTACTGTTAATATTTATTGTTTATTTCACTTTTGTTTACTATCTACTTCCCTTGCTTTGGCAATGTTAACACACGTTTCCCATGCCAATAAAGCCCTTAAATTGAATTGAATTGATAGTAAGGTCGCAATGACACAGAAAGCAGTTCAATGTCGGGGTACAGAGTCGCTCTCTTACCAGGATCGCGGTCCGCTCTGACCAGGGTGAAGGTGGCTGGCTCCACTTCTCTGTCCGGGACTCATCCAGCCAAGTCTCCCAGCTGTATTGGGATTCAGCTGCCAGCAGCGTTTTCATTATTTAGTCCGTTCGTAGCGGGTATGTACACGATCAACAAGATCAGTCCAAAACCAACCACTGGAAATCCATGGTTGGCAGAATGTTTGTAAACTAAGTCTACAAATTAAAAACATAAAATAACGCCGCACTGCAGGTCGCAACAGAGACGCTTCTAGCCGCCATTGTCTTGAGTTACGTTCAACGTTACGTCACGTATGACGAAAGCGCGTAAGTGCAAGCCCACAGACACCCATAGAGAATGTATTGAAAGCTTTGAAATGTGAAAAAAATAGATTTTACATGACAGGCTATGAGAGACTTCTGGGCGATTTTCAACTTGACTGAAATCGCCCCAAAAACGGGCGGGGCCATTTGAAGCACGACTTTAGCCTGATTTGACATTTAGTGGCTGGCAGATCAGACGTGAACACTGATAACTGCTGTTGCCGTGATATAATTGATTAGAAAAAAAATCCCTTCCTTTTCCCGTTTGGCAGTGCGTCGCCCATATCGCCCTATTGAACAAGCCGTCCCTGTGTGTGCATTAATGCGTGTGTGTGTTGATGTTTGTGTTGTGGAGTTCCCCTTGTTGTTTCTGGCCTTTCGGACATTCAACCACAATGCTCAGCCTGTCATTTCATATGACCTGTGCTTGATGAGAGCCTGACCACCGCTAGGCTTCCAGAGCATTGAGGTCTTGAGGGTAAACATCACAGCTGAGAAAATATTGAGGAGGCTCGCTCCCTCCATGTGAGAGTGGCTGAGTACTACGGTCTTCACCAGAATTGATTATACAGTAAGTATTACCTACTTTGAAGAGTATCTGTTATCATGCTGAAAATGACAAGATGTTCTGATTACTGATGATGGCACAGAGAAGAGGCTGTGATGTGGTAGTTAAGTGTTAGAAAAACATCTAGCCCACTTTGTACCTGAGCAATTTCACGCCTGGTAATCAACATACTGTATGAGATGTGCCTCTTCACAGTCAATTTCTCTTGATTACCACCTTCTAAAGAATCTTATTATGAAGTCGTTATTTTTGCTAGATTTACTTAGATGTTGTCAAAAACACCATACAGCTATAATTAACAGGTGTATTCATGATCTCTTCTGGATCTTCACACCCATGCACAGCCACACACCAGTTTGAGGTAGACTTGCCTCTCCTAATGTTGTGGCTGGCTGGAAGTGCAAATATGCCATGACAAGCAATTTACTGCATGGAAGTGGTGAGAGACAGAGCAGAATATTATTATCCTCCCACACAGAGGCTCAACTTCCTAGCCTACCCTACAAATAAAGGTTTCCTTGTGTTTCCCTTTAGCAAATAGTCCTCGGTTCAAACAGCTAGACCCATTGAATCCCAAAGTACTTCTTTATCAATTTCTGTTCTCTATGTGCTATTTCAGGACCAGAGATGACACAGATAATTCTGACATTCCATCACAGGGTTTAGAGTTAGCCCTTTGGTCCTAGGAAGGACTCTCAAACCCTCCCTCAGGAGCCTGAAAGGTCCCACTGATCATTGTTACTGTCGTTTTTATTTGACAAGTCTTTCGCTAGGAAATTGCTGTCATGTGGCTCTGGTGTGAAAGGAGCGTTAGTGGCACAGCTACAGTAGCTGAATCTTAGGGATATTTTTCACGAGTGTCCCTGGAGAAAGATCTGAGGGTCTATGTTTCCCTATAGGCTGTGAGTGACAGCTGGTAATTTTGTTGGCCAAGTTGTTTACTCCTCTGACCCGACGGTCCGCTGCCCGCACCTTGACTTAAACGCTTTAGACATGTCTTATTTGTTTTCCGGTTATTTTTAGGTTTCATATATTATCTACAAGGTTGGCACATTCATCAATGCCAATTTTTCTTCTCTCTTTTCAGTTTTTTTTTCTCTGTTTTTTACACCCTTTACATTCCACGTTAGACATTTCCTCCTTCCCTAATACCGCTTAGTCAAAGAGGCCAATGTATTCCGTTTGCAAGTGGAAGTAGAATTGAAGTAGTCACATTTGCCCTTACCCTCATCAGTCTGTGGATAGGTAGATGGATAGATTGGAAGCTTATGGGAAAGGTTAACCTGGTTTAATGAGGGAGTAGAGTAGAGATGAGGAGAGCAGGACAGAGATGACGGGATGCTGGGAAAGGTCAGGGTGACACTGTCGGAGCGACGCTCTCGATCTGTCTCTCTCTCTCTTTCTCTATCTCTCTATCTCACTCTGCATAATGGATGCTGGTTGATGCATCATTACAGTCAAAGACTAAGCACCATGCTGTTCTCCTCTTTCACTCAGTCTAGCAATGGACTGAAAATGACCTACTAACAAACTATTCATTCATAACTTTTACTGTGAAAAACACAATAAGTTCCTGACTGTAATAAATGTATGTAATAAACAAACGAATCCATGTGAAGTAGTTTTTTGCAGTCATGATGATTTCTTTAGATATGACCTAATCAGACACAGGTAGAGAACTAGGGAAGACAAAGCTCTCAGGTAATGTGGCATCATCATCTTCACCATGTCTATCTCTGTAGCTGTCACAACAGCTAGAGGAAGACATATAGTCTCATTACCGACACGTCCCAGCAGTATTCAATCAACAATTCTGTTATTTTCTCCCTCTGCAACCAACCTGAGGCTAATGTTGCTGGCTTTGTTGTTTCTCAACATCCAGACTAGATTTCTTCCAGTGTTTTCCTTTTGCTTGATAATAAGTTGAACTAGTATGAGGTGCTAACTTTGCCTATGTGCAAATGCTTAGTACCACTTTTTGAGTGTTGAACTAGCCTTCTTCTCCCACTGCTTGCCATTTTATTTTGATAGGAGGAAAGAGAGGAGAACAACAGCAGTGGTGTGGACCAGAGTATAACAGCACAGTTTTGATTTTAGGATCAGCCCACAGCTTGTAATTGTATTATTAACTAGCTGAGGGCAGAGGAGAGGGTAATGGTCTACTTCATCACTCTGGGCCTCTAGAACCGCTTCTTCCCCAGTGATATATGATAACACCAGTCATCTCAATCATCCAACCACCCCACTTTTCCCTAGTCTCCTAAAACTAAAGCTTGCCTTGAAGGCTAAATGAAAATAAATAATGGCCGCAAAAGAGCATTACTCATAAATATGCTCTTCCAGCACTTTTTAGGAGTTTTCTTTTTCTGGAGGGGTGGTGTGTGTCACGCTCGCTGATTGACGGGACGGACCAAGGCGCAGCGTGATATGCATACATGTTTATTATAATGAATAAACACAACGACAAAACAATAAACCAACGACACGTGAAGTCCTAAGGTAACACACAACAAACCTTAAACGGAACAAGATTCCACAACCCACTAGTGCCAAAAGGCTGCCTAAGTATGGTCCCCAATCAGAGACAACGAGCTACAGCTGCCTCTGATTGGGAACCACACCGGCCAACATAGATCTACACATAATAGACCTACAACATAGAATATACAGTGGGGAAAAAAAGTATTTAGTCAGCCACCAATTGTGCAAGTTCTCCCACTTAAAAAGATGAGAGAGGCCTGTAATTTTCATCATAGGTACACATCAACTATGACAGACAAATTGAGATTTTTTTTCTCCAGAAAATCACATTGTAGGAGTTTTAATGAATTTATTTGCAAATTATGGTGGAAAATAAGTATTTGGTCAATAACAAAAGTTTCTCAATACTTTGTTATATACCATTTGTTGGCAATGACACAGGTCAAACGTTTTATGTAATTCTTCACAAGGTTTTCACACACTGTTGCTGGTATTTTGGCCCATTCCTCCATGCAGATCTCCTCTAGAGCAGTGATGTTTTGGGGCTGTCGCTGGGCAACACGGACTTTCAACTCCCTCCAAAGATTTTCTATGGGGTTGAGATCTGGAGTCTGGCTAGGCCACTCCAGGACCTTGAAATGCTTCTTACGAAGCCACTCCTTCGTTGCCCGGGTGGTGTGTTTGGGATCATTGTCATGCTGAAAGACCCAGCCACGTTTCATCTTCAATGCCCTTGCTGATGGAAGGAGGTTTTCACTCAAAATCTGACGATACATGGCCCCATTCATTCTTTCCTTTACACGGATCAGTCATCCTGGTCCCTTTGCAGAAAAACAGCCCCAAAGCATGATGTTTCCACCCCGATGCTTCACAGTAGGTATGGTGTTCTTTGGATGCAACTCAGCATTCTTTGTCCTCCAAACACGACGAGTTGAGTTTTTACCAAAAAGTTATATTTTGGTTTCATTTGACCATATGACATTCTCCCAATCCTCTTCTGGATCATCCAAATGCACTCTAGCAAACTTCAGACGGGCCTGGACACACTGTCATAAGCAGGGGGACACGTCTGGCACTGCAGGATTTGAGTCCCTGCAGCGTAGTGTGTTAATGATGGTAGGCTTTGTTACTTTGGTCCCAGCTCTCTGCAGGTCATTCACTAGGTCCCCCCGTGTGGTTCTGGGATTTTTGCTCACCGTTCTTGTGATCATTTGACCCCACAGGGTGAGATCTTGTTTGGAGCCCCAGATCGAGGGAGATTATCAGTGGTCTTGTATGTCTTCCATTTCCTAATAATTGCTCCCACAGTTGATTTCTTAAAACCAAGCTGCTTACCTATTGCAGATTCAGTCTTCCCAGCCTGGTGCAGGTCTACAATTTTGTTTCTGGTGTCCTTTGACAGCTCTTTGGTCTTGGCCATAGTGGAGTTTGGAGTGTGACTGTTTGAGGTTGTGGACAGGTGTCTTTTATACTGATAACAAGTTCAAACAGGTGCCATTAATACAGGTAACGAGTGGAGGACAGAGGAGCCTCTTAAAGAAGAAGTTACAGGTCTGTGAGAGCCAGAAATCTTGCTTGTTTGTAGGTGACCAAATACTTATTTTCCACCATAATTTGCAAATAAATTCATAAAAAATCCTACAATGTGATTTTCTGGATTTTTTCTCTCAATTTGTCTGTCATAGTTGACGTGTACCTATGATGAAAATTACAGGTCTCTCTCATCTTTTTAAGTGGGAGAACTTGCACAATTAGTGGCTGACTAAATACTTTTTTCCCCACTGTAGCTAACAAAGAATATACACACCCTGACTCAACATATAAGAGTCCCCTGAGTCAGGGCGTGACAGTGTGTGATAGCGTGGGGTCAATTATATTGTGGATAAATCACAATGCCAGACTTTGATAATGAATGTTTTTAAGATAATATGACAGATAACAGTGTGTACTTTGTACTGACCCAAGCTCAGATAGAAGAGGCAAAATAGATTTGGGAAAGTGAGATAAGAATAACATATTTCATATCAAATCACAACATACACTGTTATTCACATAAACCTGTAAAAATGTCTTTATTAAATATACATTTGTTTACAATATACCTGAAGAATTCTATAAAACTAATTCAAAATTAATTTAATATTTCAATGAATCATATTCAATAATTGTGTCAGTGGGGTTTGTAAATCTTTTACAGTAAAATACTTTAGATAAATGACCTAATGCACTTGAAATAATATAATCAGGCAATAACAATCCTTTATTGTGGGTCTTTCATGACAGAAGATCATCCCCTGAATACATGTTTCATTCGTATAGCAAGCTTTCTACACAGATTTGTTGTCCAATTTAGTTGTTCTGTTGGTTTGCTAAATGTGCAAAATATAAAGCCTTGCTTTTTTACCAATGTAAGAGCAAGTAACATGGTTTCTGGAGGAGACTGTAGCAAATTTGTACAATACTGTACTTCTCTGTTCAACAAAACTCACAACAACAACCAGGACAAGAGCTCTCCTGAGAATGAACCTACCTTTCTACCCTAGATTCCCTCTAATTATCTTCTTAAGGTCTAGAGATAATTAAGTTACTAGCACAATCACATAACATTGTACTGTACTACATTTGGACTTTCGGACATCTAGTATGCGTTTACTGTACCACTCTTTGGTGATTCATAAAATCATAACATGTTGCAGGATGTCGGTGATGGTGGATGAAGAAATAATAAAATGGTTATTTGCAGTGAGGGCGCAACAAACAACATATTGGAAACAGAAAACCGATGTGTTCAGAGAGCAAAAGGGGCCAGCCACAAAGTCCTTGGCACACAGCCACAATGCTTTTCAGTGAGATTTGATCAGTGGTTTAGCCAGGGAGCAAGAACAGGTGCATTGCTTGCCCAGACCTTGCCTTGGCAGATGGTCGAACATCATTATCACATTCAGAATCCACAAGTGAATACAAGTAAGTGAGTTAGAGTACCGGTACCCAACCAACCCCTACAGAAAATCCCTTTAATTATACATTCAGAATGCAAGGCTGTATAAAACGGGCTTATGAAGTCACTGGGGTGGATCTGATTCTTTGAATTTGAGGCTTTTTGTCTCCTGACTTTAGAGCAATATAATATAAAGTAGATATGTGATCAACTTAATACATTTTCTCCAATTGTCATTGCACATCAAAAGTGGTACAGCTCCCATGCCCCACTAAACAGATATAAAGCTGCAGAATTACCATCCTCCATTGGGTCATTCTTGTAGTCACACAGGGAATAAATCACCAATGATCACTGCTCCTAGAAAGCCCAGGGACGGGCAGGTGACTAACACTGGGTTTTGTGTCGAATGGCTGCTCTACCCAGAGGGGCCTGTTCTGTAGTTGAGGCCAGGCAGAACAGTGCGCGGAACAGGAGGCAGGAGGGTGGGCAAAGAAGGCTATGGTGAGTAAGACTCCATGGCATCAGATGTAGTATTCCTTTCTGTTGTGTCTCACAGAGCTGTGCAGGTCCAGGTCTAGATCCAAGACCAAGTCTACAGGGTAGCTGTGCTCCAGGCTGTGTCTGGGATCCTTCTTCTGTGAGATGGAGGCCTTCTCCTGTGGGTGGGTGCGGCTGCAGCGGCGGTACAGGAACCATGACGTCACGGCCATGGCACAGAGGGTGATGAGGAACACAGCTGTGATGAGACCTGGGGAGAGAGAGCCAGAGAGAGAGAACATTGCTTTTTCTTTAAAGTTAATAATTCTGGGGGTTACTTGGTAAATATGATTATCCCAATCCTGCCGACTACGCCAAATGTAAAAAGGTGGTAAAGTCACAAGTATTTTTTTCAAAGTTTCAGGGAGAATGGCAGAAATTAAATAATTTGCTATTTAATTTCTAATCTGAAGAAACACAGATAACTGGGGATGATCTTCTGGCTAACCTCCAATTACTGCTGAATCACTCCTTGTCTTCTTCAGTCGATCTACGTCGCTATCGCCGCCCTCTGAATGATTTATTCCAGAAGAAAGGAAGCAAGCAAACAAAGGAGATGTCAGACATGACCTTCAATTATATTTTGTGGACGATGAAAGGCATAGGCTACGTGGAATTTATAAAGGCATTTCAATCAATGATGTTTAGTAATTTAGTCATTATGACTTTTCATGTCAAAACCTAAAAGAGAGAGGTCAAGTTAATGAGTCATTAAAGGCCCACTCTGTGATATTTGCAGCCGTTACAACCCGTTGCATAATTTTGGTTTATGCTTATAGAATTACATAAATAAAATCCATATTGTGAAACCAAACATGATTCAAATCAATGCTATTAAACACACCAGATGCTGATTGTGAAGTTGCAGCCAAGGCTCCACAGTTCGATTCAACTAGATTGCCAAGAACACGGACCAATGAGCTTCCATGATTCAGAATGGCTGTCTTCAGTGGTGTCAAATGATTGAACTGGACAGACGACAGGCAGCCAATGAAACCCTTCGATCCTGCCCTAAGCACCTCCTCATCCAAACCAGCAAGTCCTGCTGATGTACCTGTGACTTTACCCAAAGTCACTGTTCGTAGTGTGTTCATCTTCGTGTCAGAAGAAAGGTTGTATTTTTGGTCGATGTCTTTGTCAATCTGGTTTAAGAAAAAAGCACACATTTCCAAATACACTTGAACATGCCATCAAGGTGGGATGAACGTCTATGATGTAAGCATAATGCTTTGCTATAGAGGAATGATGAAATAGATTCAGATAGATTTCACTGACCTGGACATAAAGGTCTTTACCCTCCCGGTGTACTTGGACACGGTGGAGCTGCCCATCGGCTAGGCTGGAGGCTTTGGGAGTAAAGATTTCTGCTCTCTTCTCTCTGTTCAAACGGTACCAGATCTGCAGACTCCCTACAAAAGTTAAGAAAGTCTGAAAGTCTGAAAAAGCTACTCATTTTACAATCTTGTTAAGAGATAAAGACAGAGAGAACAATGGATGGAGATAGCACAAGATAGCTACCGTTGTTAGCGAGGATGATAGCCAGGTACTGTTGATGGTAGGTGCTGACACAGAGCAACATGGCAGGGGTGTGAGTTGTCAGAAAGCTGAAGGCGACGTTTTCTCTGAACTCGATGTTGTGGGCATAGATGGCTGAGGACTGGCTATGGACTGGCTGACTGCTAGACGACTGGCTACCTCTGTCTCTGTTGTGGATGACTGGAAAAGGCATCTGGAAGGTAAGGGTCACCGAGGAGCCACTCTCAAAGGACATTGACACTGCTGTTACAGGGATACAAACATGGATGGCGTTATTAGTGTAGAATGGTCCTATTCAGTAGTGCTGTACTGTGCTGTTGATCTCAAAGAAACTAGATCAACAATGCATCACAAATTCTCTGAGGTACCAAGTACCCCTACCCCTAAAGCACGACCCTGTCCAGAAACCTCATTCAAAAACGCTGGGAATAGGTTATATCTGAATATCTGAAGTGATAAAACCTGCTTTGATGCCAGTGGATTCATACAGGATTCATCCATAATGGGTGGTGTAGTCTCAGCAGTCCCGTTGTGTGCCAGCCAGGCCAGCATGTACACAGCTTTTGAATGGAATTCAATCCAACAGAAAATATGTCCTGGCCTATCATATTAGTTTCAGATTTATGGAAATGAATAAGCCAATGGGATTGAAAATAAAGTATCTCTGATCTTTTTAATACATGCTTTGATCACTCTTTTGATCAAATACACTTCCCAAATCTTTTGAAATAATACTTTTCTAAATCTAATTTCATACTTTCAAATATTGTAGCTACATTTTCCTAACCACAAAGACAGCCGTTAACTCAGCTTCTCACAATATTTGTAGCTTATTTGTGTTTGTTGGGGTGACTCGCCTTTCTTGCAGTGTGGTCCATTGTAGGCAGAGTGTGTACAGTCACAGACGTATCCACTGTTCTTCTCCATACACCGCCCTCTGTTATGACAGATGCTAGCAGAGCCGCTGCAGTGGCCAGGGCAGCCTGGGGTCACTCCTGGGGTCAACTTGGCCCGCTCCTCCAGGTCAAGGGTCACGCCGTTCAGGGTCAATGCACGGATGCAGCCCAGGAAACTGCTCTCTCTGAAGGTGGATCCTCCTGACAGGAAGTAGGAAGTAGGAAACACAGGGAGTATAAGTAGGACGTTTAAACTGCTCTAAAAATAGAAGAATACTACTTCCTATGTGGAACTAAACAGTAGCTAATATGCAAAGAAAGTGTTGTTGTGGTTTGACCTGGGTCTAGTGCCTACCTATGAACAGTAAGCTTTTGAGCTGCAGGCGGTAGTGTCCTTCAGAGGGGGCCTCCAGAGTGTGTAGGGGCAGCTGGTCCACTTGCAGGGAGGCCTCCTTCAGGTTGCGTTCAGCCCTAACGTAATGCCACTGCTTATCATTTAGGGGGACAGGGGACGTCACCGTCAAGTCCACCGGGCCGTTCCCCACGTCAAAGCTGAATGTTACAGCCGAGGTAGCTGAGGGTGACAGACAGAAATTCAAGTTCAAAATGTGGCCCACTTTTGTTTAAGATGGATTTGTCTTTGGCTTGTAGTCTTTGGCTCCAGGGCCAATGTATTCTCCCCACTCAACCACCGTTTTCCATAATGTTATCAGAACTATCTAATCAAATACCAAGTCATCTTTCATCTAGAAACAGAAAAGGTTTAAACTTAAGGTGATCATCTATCATTTACACAAGTGCCTAGGGAGGGGGTAGGGTTTGGTTGATTTGGGATTCAGGGAGAAACCGACTCACATGTCAACTTCAGGGTGATGAAGTCAGTGGTCCCCATGTTCTCCAGGAGAACACCAGATGAAGCTGTGGTCTTGAAGTACAGGGAGATGTCAGCACTGAGCTCAGCCTGGAACTTAGGGAAGTGGAGGGACGATGACCCTGGATAGAAAGAGGCTGCATTCCACAGGAACCCTGCAAAGACAGGAAAGCGCAGTTAGAAAATAAACTGAAAATGTAAAAACTTTACCACACTCCCCCCTACTGTTACAAAAATACAGCACTTGCTCCACTCTTCCCTACTGTTAAAAAAGACAGCTACAGAATTTTTGTTGGCATAGTCTGTATGAACAAAAAAGATGATTAATATTGGCACACTCACTTTTGGGATAATTATATGAACTGAACTAAACTTACTGTCACCATTGCAGTGAAGGAAGCTGACTCTGTAAACAGCTGCTGAGCCTGTCCTGTTGGTGTCTCCTATTACAATCTCAGTCAGTGGTAGGTGATCTTTGTAGGAGAGCAATCCTGTGTCGTTTACCCTGTTGGAAAAAGTTTTGATCAATTTAGACATTACCTCAGTTTCCTCAATTTAAAGATGTACTCAAATTATCAATTTATAGACGGAAAGACTGATTGGTAAAACACATAAATGTTGTTAATGCAGGTCATAAAACATATAAATACATTGGCATCCACGGTACCATAAGTTTGTGTCTGCATCACAGTTGCAGAAGTAGTTCATGTCGATGCAGTTTTCCTCCAGGCTGCAGGAGCACTGTTGGACCCCAGGTACAGAGCCTCCCCAGTAGGTCTGTTTCTCTCCACTTCGGTCCAGCCACCATGATAGGGGCCTTCCATCTACAACCAAGGTACATTTATTCCCATCATGTGATCTCTATAAAAAATATATATATTACACCATCAACTATACTCTTTGTCTGGCCAATGTGGTCTGCTTGGCACATCGAACATGTTCACCTACTACAGAGGTTTATCTTCTGCCTTCATAGAAAACACATGATTGATTTTTTGTCTTGTAAACCCGACCCTACGCACATTGTGGGAGGCAAACGCCTTCCTAGGGAGACTAATTGATTTTGTAGGCAATTCAACTGTAAATTGGTGAAATACCCTGTCTTGACATATTGTCTTGCCTGTATCCAAAACAAGACCGTCTGCATCAATATTTCATATGAGAAACATAAAATCCCCAGGCGAGACAGCAGAAGAACTCAGTGAGGCTTTTTTCACAGTGGGAGCTGGAATCAAAGGGAGCAGAGGATTCGGCAATACTTAGAACTCACTCTGAATATTTCTGCACAACTTTTTGCACAATTCCATTATGTAGTTTGAATTAAACTTGAGCTCTCTGTATACTGTTTGCACTTACCAAGCTTCCATTAAGACTCACCCCAAGTATTGAAGAGACGGGACTTCCTGCAGCTGTAGACCACTTCCTGTTGACATTGCTCAGACCGTCCAATCAGAGTGCGGAGCTGCTCCAGAGAGGCAGTGTAGTTGAACCGCATCACATACGGCTTCTTTGTTGTGGCTCCAGTCACATTCACAGACCCACTGTTGTTGTGGCCCACCACTGTCCATACCTTGTCCTCTATAGGGGAGACAGAGCAGGCATTTCACTTTATATACAGGATAATCAGGTTAACAGCACAGTGGATAATCCAGATTATCATATTAGCATGAGAAAGACTTCTGGTATGTAGTTTTGTTTTCCCAGATAGGTGTCCTTCACATTTCTAATTATGAATTAAATTGAGGTCAGTCAACTGTATGGAAAAAACACCAAAGATAAACAAAGATGTGTAAAGTGGTGGACACACTTAATCGCATTAGCCTCATATTATCTAATTGAGAATATCCAAAGCTGCACTAGTAGCTTCCCTAGCCTGGTTACCAAACGCTGTGCTCACCATTGTTTCACTACATTTCAGTCTGGTTTAACCAGGCTATGCCAAGCCATGAGCTCACCAGTCATGTTGCAGTAGACCAGTGTTGCCTTTAGAGGACCACTCCCGTCTGGATCAATGTAAAAGTTGCCAGACGTACTCCCCATTTGTCTGTGTGCCTCACACGACGCTTCATAAATAGCTGTGGGAAGCAAGATCAAAACTTTAAGTTACAGTGTGTTGCAGTGAATGTATTAACGTATGTCAAGAGCACTAGCTTAATTGAAAAAAAAATCATGAAAAATGTGTGAACGGTATTGGTGTGAAGTACAAAGCCACGGCAGCTTTTAACCGGGGATGAGGTACATTATAATTCAGCAGTCAGTAAAGTGCCCTACACTTCACAATTTATGATACCCTGGTGGGAATATCAATGAGAGTCAGAATCAGTGATGGAAAATAGTTTAAATACTAATGTAACTTTAGTCACTCTATACAGTATATTAAACACAATATACACTCAGTGGCCAGTTTATTAGGAACAACCATCTAGTAACAGGTAGGACCCCCCTTTGCCTCCAGAACAGCCAGAATTCTTCGGGGCATGGAAACGTTGCTCAATTGGTATCAAGGGACCTAACGTGTGCCAGGAAAACACTTCCCATACCATTACACCGCCACCAGCCTGTACCATTGACACCAGGCAGGATGGGGCCTTGGACTCATGCTGCTTACACCAAATCCTGACGTAACAGGAACCGGGATTCGTCGGACCAGGCAATGTTTTTACACTCCTCAATTGTCCAGTGTTGGTGATCGCGTGCTCACTGGAGCCGCTTCTTCATGTTTTTAGCTGATAGGAGTGGAACCCGGAGTGGTCGTCTGCTGCAATAGCCCATCCGTGACAAGGACCGACGAGTTGTGCGTTCTGAGATGCCGTTCTGCACACCGCTGTTGTACTGCACTGTTATTTGCCTGTTTGTGGCCCACCTGTTAGCTTGCATGATTCTTGCCATTTTCCTTCGACCTCTCTCATCAACGAGCTGTTTTTGCCCATAGGACTGCCACTGACTGGATGTTTTTTATTTATCCCACCATTCTCGGTAAACCTTAGACACTGTCGTGCGTGAAAAGCCCAGGAGGCCGGCCATTTCTGAGATAATGGAACCGGCGTCCCTGGCACAGATGATCATACCATGCTCAAAGTCGCTTAGGTCACTAGTTTTGCCCATTCAAGCGTTCAATCGAACAGTAACTAAATGCCTCGATGCCTGTCTGCCTGCTTTATATAGCAAGCCACGGCAACGTGACTCACTGTCTGTAGGAGCGAACCATGTTTTGTGAATGGGTAGTGTTCCTAATAAACCGCCAACTGAGTGTATTTGTACTGTATATTTTCACAGGTGAATATTTTCATTATCATGAAGGAGTCAGTTCAAAGGGTGACTGCACTTCCTGATTTCTCCTCGTTTTAGATTTGGTTCATTAAGAAATGCTAGCGGCCATGACTGAATTCAAACATTATTTGGTTTTGGGTTGTGGTTTGATGTGAGTGTCTCTTGTGTGTCTTCGCCGGTGGGAAGAATTAACCAAATAATTTAGCCAATTAGCTTCAGCCGGCTGGTGTGCGACCATGACAAAATTGGTTTGACTTTGTATAGTTAGGGAACATCAATAAATTACATCAATAAATTACACAATGTAAAAGAGAAACTATTTTCAAATTACACACCTTTTAGTTTTCTCATTAAATGCTTTCAATATTGGTATATGAATTTCTACAATTTATAGTTGGTTTGAGGTTTATAAGCATTTTAAATTTGGAGCTATTGGAATTTTAACACATTGTCCCATGTTCATTGTGTAATTTACTGATGGTCCCTAACTAGCACCATAGGGATATCCAAAGTCATCCCAAATGTATCACGGGCATTACAATTGGGCTGCAGTTGTGACAGGTTGACTTACAGTTGTGACAGGTTTCTCCAGTGTAGCCTGTCCCTGAGCAGTCACAGTAGAAAGTTTCCCATGATTGGGTGCATCGTCCGTCATGCTCACAAAAATTAGGCAGACATCTATGGAGAGAGAGAGACATGTTCAAACTCCAAACATAACTCAAGACAGCAGAGCTGCATACAGTAGCATGAAAAGCCATTAATAGAAGATAAAAGAGATATAGAAGGCAGTTCCTCTATCATAGTGTTGTGTCCTTGCATATCCACTGTCTATAACCCTCGATATAGCCACTGTCTGTGCTGTCTCCTCTGCCTGTTCCCTCCATCACTCCACCCCTCCATCTCTCCATTCCTCCATAGAGCAGGCTTAGGGAGGAAACAGAGCGTGACTCCTGGAGCGCGTCAACCTAATCACTGCTGCCTGCTCTGGCACAGCCACAACATATTTCTCACTCAGCCTAATAGTCAGAGCTGGCACACAGGCAAATCAATAGTGGCAGGGATAGATGCCCAGGGAGGGATGGGAGATACGCACACACACACACACACACACACACACACACACACACACACACACACACACACACACACACACACACACACACACACACAGCTGCCACAGAGGGATGGGAACGAATTATTCAGAGGATGTTTCTGGCGTTGGCAGTGTGACAGTACAGGCATACAGTCCAGGGTTGCGTCCCAAATGGCTCCTTATTCCCTATATAGTACACTACTTTTGGTCAAAAGTAGTGTACTATGGTGCCATTTAGGATCCACCCCCAGGAAAAAGCTCTCTGTTGTCTCTGTTGAGCCCTTCCATCGGATCTCAGGTCATACACATGTCATACTGACAGATTCAAGAGACAGAAACAGAGATACTTTCCCTTATATTACATAGAACAGTGTCACAAATGACATACTGTAGCCTAAATATAAGATATAAAAACATGAATTGTTGAGATTTTGTGAGCATACCTGTTGCGGATCCCACAGATGTCAAACTCAAGCTTGCTGTAATTACCCAAAAGCCCTTGCTGCACACGGGGTAGATCCATAAGTTTGTTGTTTAGGAGGATCTGACGCATGCACCCCTGGAAGGCCACAGTAGGGTTCTTACAGCCACCACTGTGTTGGGGACAACCTGATTGGAAATCATGACAATCTTTTCATTGCTAAATCATTCCAGAAATAGTAATCAAACACATTTTGAGGATGCACTGATCTAATTAAAACACACACTTAAAGAAAAACCATGCATAATTTAAGACACAGTCATTACCAATTTTCCACTAATAATAAGCAATAGTTAAAAGACTGCCGTCTTACCTCCAAAAAATACACTATTGCCTGAGTCTGCATGACTTTGTACATCCATGGTAGATGCTGGCTCATTGTCCAAGACCAGGGAAACCTTCAGATCTCTGTAGCTCAGACTAACAGAATGCCACAGTCCATCAGTTACACTGACGTCTAGTAAAACAGAACACACAGAAAAACACAGTATGGGTTAGCCTACATTTACTTTAGTCCTATAATGCTGGCAGTTGTTATTAGCAAACTTAGCAAACATTAGCTACAGTAAAGTCACTGTGACATGCCGTTAGGTGGCTTTTTCTAGCTAGGTAGCTGCTAACCTATGGAAATGTTTGTTTTCTGCTCAGCAGCTCCATGGACCATTAGGTGCAGTTGGCCTCTGCTGATGTGCAACACCAGGTGCTGTGCCAGGCCGGTGGAGAACAGAAGTCCTTCCTGGTTCCAGGTCCTGAAGTGGAAGTGTACGTCCAGCCCCCACACTCCAGGAGGCTCCAGGGGTAGAGACAGGTAGCTACTACTGGAGGACAGGAAGGTGGTGGACACCATCTGGGGCTGGGTCTCGGAGCACGAGAAGGTCACGTTGCCCTGGGGAACAGGGGAAAGGATAGGTAGGGATCAATACTATACCCATTCAGTGGTGGCCTACTACTGTCTTTTATTGAAATGTGCTGAATAGCAACTGTTCAAAGAGATGGAAATGGTATACAGTATGGGAAATCATTCCTTTTGTGTGTGTGTTCTGGAGTCCTTTGAGTCATGGGTCCTTTCCTGTGACATATACAGAATGAATGTGCATGCATCACTGACATACTGTACGTCACACACTAGCAGATACAATGTTACTCATGGTCATCTGAGTGGAAAGGCAATGGAAATGTCATATGTTATCACTAATTCAGCTTTTATGTCCCAGGGAGAATGAAGGAGCAGTGAGAGTGAATACAGAGTTCAGTATTTGTCCGATACACATGCTCAGCTTAGCTGTGAATACATCATCGATACTGCTGCCTGCCACAGAGGAGAACAGAACTCAGGTGCTGGCTGTCTATTTGACACTGTCCCCTGACAGATAACATACTCTCTGCCAGGCAACATCTCAAATACCTTTACTGTCTCTTTCATTGGCTTCTGTAGTTCACATGGATGGTAATGAGTTCAGCTGAATAATAAAGAGAGCCAATAATGGGCAAGTATTGTCCATAAAACAAAATTGGCTTCTAATACATTTGAGCACTTTTCTGTTTAATCTACACATGAATATTTGCCATGGCAACTATGCAATGTGCCAGGTACGCCTTCTGCACAGTTGGGTCTGAAAAGAATGACAACAGTGGCTTCCTTTCATTTCTCATTACTGCCGCCTCTTCAACATGTCTATCTACCATGTATTCACATTGGTTGAGTCCCAAATGACACGCTATTTCCTATAGGGTGCCATTTGGGACGTACAATTACCTCCACAGACAGAGCTCACCGTAGGTTGGGAGGGAGTGGGTGTCCATGGCTCAGCGCCTGCCTGTAATTGGTCACCAAAGGGTTCTAGAGATAGCTGTACATTATTATATTAAAATAGACAGAGCAGAGGCGTTCTGTAATGGACTGAGAAAACTGCACCTACTTTGCCTCCTCCTAACCACCATTTAATTTGATATCTTCATCATCTTCCAGCATTGTAGTTTTCTAAATGTATTTTGAGAGGTGTGAACTTTCATGACACAAAACGAATTTATAATTAAGTAATAAGTCCCAAAGAGGTGTGGTATATGGCCAATATACCACGGCTAAGGGCTGTTCTTTCGCACGACGCAACGCGGATTGTCTGGATACAGCCCTTAGCCGTGGTATATTGGCTAGATACCACAAACCCCCGAGGTGCCTTATTGCTATTATGAACTGGTTACCAACGTAATTAGACCAGCAAAAAGTAAAAATGTTGTCATACCAATGGTATACGGTCTGATATACCACGGCTTTCAGACGATCAGCATTCAGGGCTCGAACAACCCGTTTTTTTATGTGAAACACACCACATTCATCCCTACTGGTTCATTTAGTTGTAAGGTATTGAATGACTTTAATTAATGGTTATTCTTATTGGAGTTTATTCAGTTGGAGTGCAGTATGTACATACAGTATGCTTTATGTATAGTATATTATAGATCCCTACCACACTGTGAATCTGGAGCTTGCGTCGCTTGGCCAGGTTGATGATGTTGATTCCATTATAGTAGAGGTTCTCTATGCAGCCATGGAAGTTCTTCCTCAGGAAGCTTCCTGGTTTACCGGGTATAGGAATTCCTCCGAAGCTGAGCTTTGTGACACAAAGAGAGTGGGTTCAAAACAAAATATGTCTAACTGATTACACTACTAAAAAACATCTAAATATCTTAATAATTATCTTATAAATATCTTATAATATGAATTAATTTATAATTTATGGCACATAATTAATTATGGGGCATAATTTGAAGTGGCTATAATGTAATACAGTACATTAATGAGTGATGACGCACCTCATAGTCCACCTCCAGTGAGTCATCCACACCTGTGGTGCTGAGGTGACATGTGTGCCCGTCCACGGTGAGGTTGACCTGCTTGTTGGAGCGTTTAACTAGGACGGAGTGCCAGAGCTGGTCATCCAGGAGACTGCCCAGGCCCACTGACACGTTCCCACTGCTGGGGTAGAGCTTAGCGTCGTCTGGAGAGAGAAGGAGGAGGAGGAGGAGGAGGTGGAAGAGAAGGAGGAGGAGGAGGAGGAGGAGGAGGAGGAGGAGGAGGAGGAGGAGGAGGAGGAGGGAAGAGGAAGAGTAAGACACAGAGAGGTGAAATGAGGAGTCTTCAGAATCAGCATCTCATACTGTATATTTGATTTTGTCATAATGATAGCACCATTCCCTTTAGTAGTTCTATGAGACCATTGGCCTGTGCTTACCCAGGTTGAGGTGCAGAGCCAGGGTCCCGTGGTGCAGCTCTAATGTCAGATAGTCTCCTCTGTGTCCCTCCCCGTGCACCAGCACCCCGTCTGCCCCATTGCTCTTAAACCTGAGGGAGATCACATCCTTCACCGTGCTCTGGGACTTCTGGTTAAACCGGTACAACAGAGCACTCCTGCCGTTGAAGTCTGCCACATCTGACTCTGTGAGCCAATAGTGGATGAAGATAAACATGAAGATTACGGTCAGATTACCCATCTACTGAATATTGGCATAATGTTCAAATTTATGCTAACGCTTTATAATACATCTGTGTATAATCCGAAACACAAACACACACGCACACACATGCACACACACACACAAATATTGTGTGGATAAAGGGCAGGGGCACTGTAAAAATAACCATGAAAAGTAGTGCTCCTAATCTGAGATCTGGTGTTTGGGGGGTGTTTGAATGAAAAACCCAATGTGAGTGTTTTAATACACAGAATCAGAGTGTTGTGAAAACACTTTTGGGGGTTTCAGTGCATGTAAAAGGCAGCATCAAAACACAAAAACTGTGTTTCTCATACAGTCAATGGTTTATCGATTGATGATAAGGGCCAATGGATATTTTTTGGGGTGGAATTCCACCTTTATTTTTTCAATGCTTTATTTGGACAGATTAGAAACAGGAGGGGCAATAAGATGGTACATTTTGTTGGAATTTTACCCACTCAACCACACAGCCACACTGTAAGAAATTATTCTGGGGTGAATTGAAATTGACTCAAAAAAACAACCAACATATGATGTACTTAATAAAAATGAATGCAAGTCGTGCAGAGCCCGTTGTATAGCGGTAGGCCTAACGCACCCGGCTTAGACATGTCACCCCTCTCCCCACCGAAGACCGGGGTTCAATTCCACTCTCACACATATCTGTATCCCCTCTGTCATTTCATAACAGTCTCAATAAATTGTCAAAATACCCCCAAAATATTTTTTTACAAATTATGCAAGTCATTTCAATGATTTGTTCATTTCATTTTAACAAAAGAATTTCAGAATAAATCCAACTTAATATGTTGTTCAAAATGCAAGTACAGTATCTTTCATGAGGATAACCTGAGAGAAAATGTAGTGATTGAACTCATTGGAAGTCTTTGGTTTTAATCACCTTGAATTTTGTATCTTGGCTCTGTTTTTAGAGGATTGTGGGTAATTCAAAATGTTTTCTTTCTGTATGCATGTTTGAAGAAAGAAAAGTATATTTCTATATTAGTATTAAAGCAGCTTGTTGTGCCATGAGGTGTAATAGATGAACGGATATCAAAACCGTCAGGCAAATTGACATTCATTGAGGACAGCACTCATTCCCACATTCATGGTTGTCAACTGTACCGCAGGACTGGAACGTAAATCACAGAGGATAAATGTTGTGGTGGCAGTTGCAGAGAAGTACTTGGGTGTACGAGATTTTACTGCAGAAGAGTTACAAGAAGTTGTTTTGAACAATAGTGTCCCGTCCTTCCAGGCTGCTGGCCTGGTGTAGGATCAGATAGGGCCAAGTAGTGGAATAGTTGTGAGGTTTTAATGGGTGTAGGGTTAGTTGGTAGGGCAATTTTTTCACAAGGTGCAATGAATTTATACTACCAAATAGTAGGCTGATACACAGCCAATACAGTAGGTGGCAGCAGGCACATATAACATTTATTTGCGGACCGCCATAATACCAAAGAAGAAGAAGAAGAACCTGGTTGTCAACAAAAGAGGCACATACAGAATCCTCAATTCTTACAGGTCAACCTACAGCTACTGCTGGTGATTTGAACACTGTGCCTGACAATGTCTGCCAAAATGGTATAAAATGGCAAATATATAAAACAATGTGAAACATTAAGAGACTTCAGAAAAGGGGATTTAATTCTTCACTAGACAGGATTCAAAACACTATAATTGAGAGAGAGGAAACGGCACCAAAAGAGAAGTTCATCTAGTTCTGCACTAAACAGGTCTCAAAACACCAAAATAGTGTTTTCAACCTTTTCTGTAAGTGCTCCCAGACCCTGGCAATGTGTTGCACAACACTTGATTAAGTGGTGTTCCAACACACCATGTAATGTTTCAGAATATCTCAGGATGATGAGTTTCAATACTCCAGCAAAGTTAAGGTTTCGTCTCCTTCAAGTTGGTGGCAGCTCAATTGCCACTAGTTTGGGTGTTACATGGCGCTTCATTTTAACAGTGGGCAGCAGGCAGGTTGAATAAAGCAATGCATTAAAAATCCATAAATGTATCATTCTTGTGCAATTCTTATCTACAGGCTACATTGAGGTTTTTCTTTCATTATTTTTATCTGCCGTTAGTGCGTAGCCTAAACCTAAGCTTTAGGGCTTAACTGTAGCAAGCCAAATACACGCCATTTGCCAAATGCTTATGGGAACTTGATCCACTGAGGCAAAAAGGGCAATGTCGGAGTTTAATTCAGTAAGATAAAAGCTGTGAACAGTAGACTGATGTTTGGGAAAGATTTGGTGAAGTGGTAAAAGAGGATGATAGCAATGCCGGGCTGGCTATGTTATGTGTGATGATTGTGAGGCGCTATTCAAATTTGACAGTCACAAGACGGGTACTTAAAAATGGCACGTCAAGGGAACTGTACTGTTCAGATGGGTTAAATGGAATAGTAGCATTACTGAAATCTGGACACTAACTGTAGGTTTATAACCTCTCACATAGCCTAATAACCTATAATATTAACTCCTTCAGAATTAAGCATTTTTTGCAGTAAAATTATACACCAAATGTAAATTTTGACTCAGGAACAGGAGTGGAAAAATATAATGTATTTATTTCAGCATCTTGAGAGAGTGACTGCGTGGTTAGGGACCGTCTGTAAAGGTGGCGGTGATATCTTTATCAGCAACATAAAAGCTGATAGTATTTCAACCACATAAAATATGCATCCAATCCGAATTGAAATCTTATCAAAAACATGTTGGGTCGTTTTAATTTCATTCAAACCGGTCAAACTGATGTCATTTGGCCGTTTTGCTCTGAAAATTGTTCCATTCTTTTTAATTTTTTTGCATTTTCTCCCCGGTCCCGAAACATCTTTGCTTCGCAAGAGAAGCAGAGATTAAAGAGGAAAGCGAAAACAAACTTTAGTGATGTCAACTAGATTAAAGCATTAATTCTATCTATTTATTTTTGCCATCTCTGACGGCACAGCATATTTTCTATATTTGTGGGTTAGGGTCAGGTGCGGGCCTCAGATTTTCACTTTATCACGTATAGTCGGGCAGTTGCGGGTGAACAAACAGCTGACCCGCGCATCACTAACACAAACAATATCCTGATTAGAGACAGCCTGATGTGATGATCTACTTACTGTACACACAGCCATAGACCTCCACTCTGAGGCCGATCCATCCTGTAGTGCTCCAGTCCAGTGGGACAAAGCGTAGGAACCTAGCTGTGACGGAATGGACCAGCTTGTGTTGGACTACACCCTCTGAGTTAGTGTTCCCTGTGAACGTCTGCTGGGAAGAGGAGTGGGAGAATAGATCTTTACTACATTGGTCAAACACATTCAAATTAACGTTCTTTTTTCAATTGGTAACAGATCATGAAAAGTCATCATTCATTCAAAGATAATGTGAAAAAAGCCACGAGTAGTAACCAGTCAATGATACTAACTAGGGCAAATGAGGGCTTTGCTTTCGTGCCAAGATGCAGTTTTTCTATTTCTTTCCCACAACTTTTTAGAAGAACCAGCAGGAACATTAGATTTAAGGGGATGATGAAGCTCTTTTATGACTTGTATTGATTCTTCTATGGAGGCCTAAGCCCATCTGAGCCCATTTGCTTTGCCTTTCAGCATGAGAAGAAGCAATGCGACCTCTGTCTCTGGTGGGCCCAGTGGCCACACAAATCAATTCAGAAGTGCAAATAAAACAAACCCCCCAAAATAAAGTAATTCAAGTCAAGCAAAAAGGAAGGCAGCAGAGCTTGGACCCTAGAGGCCAGAAGACTGTGTTGACTGTTTTATGCTCTGTGTAACTCTCAAGCGGCCAACCGAAGCTTCTGGGGTGAGAGCGTTCAAGTACAGAGAGCAGAAAATAGCTGGGGGTTGCTGAGGTAAACAAAAGTTTACATTTGGTATTTTCAGAAGTGTGACATTTTCTTTCTTTCTGATTTTCTTTCTTTCTAATTTATTATATTATTTAGCCACTTTCCAACAGCAAAACATTTCATTTTCGCATTATACTTTTCTCTAAATCTCTCATTTACAGCTTTAAAATGTCTTATAATATCTGCCATGGAAGGATTCCCCTTAAGACCTGAAATGAATCCCTACTTCTTATGGCTTACACAAATTCTATTTTTCTCATTATGCTTTTTGAAGGGACTTGTCAACTTCAAATGCCCTCTAAAGATATAAGACATGCTGTTCAGTCAATCACCGAGGTACAGGCACATATTTCCGGTATGTTTGAATGCTACGACTGAAGCATCCCACTGGGCAAAAACTGGGCTTTTAACCTAAATCCAATAACATGGTGACATTTTTTGTTGATTTCACGTTGAATTCATGTTAGTTGACAACTCAACCAAATGTAAATCAAAACTAGATGTTGAATTGACGTCTGTGCCCAGTGGGATTGTAGCAAAACATTTTCTTTTTGCAATGTTTAAATTTTCCCGCTTCACCTCACCTCACCATTCCTATTGTTCAGAGTCAACAGCAAGAAGCACAACCCCCCACCCCTCCCACTCCATGCAGTCACGTTGTCATGCAACTGAAAACTGCTGAAAAGAAAGAGGGAATTCATTATTCCACTGTTTAACAGGTAGACAGACAGGTGCAGGTTGGCATTTATTGGGATAACTCATGTACTGGAGGCAGCTCTGCAGCGTGTTCAGTAGCTGGCACAGCCACAATGTCATACGTTTTACGTTTTTAGTCATTTAGCAGACGCTCTTATCCAGAGCGACTTACAGTTAGTGAGTGCATACATTTTCATACAATTTTAAACCTAACCCTAACCTTAACCACACTGCTAACCCTAATGCCTAACCCTAACCTTATATTAAGACCAAAAAGCTCATTTTAGTTTTCACAATTTATACGATATAGCCAATTTTGACTTTGCAGCTGGCCCATCTAGCCGAAAGATGCTTTTTCTGCCTCCAGGACAAGACTCATGACAATAAATGTCAACCTGCCAGACAGGCAGAGCCTCACCCCAGTGTCTTCGCTCTGTCCGTACTGCTTCCACACCAGGCCACAGTCACTGAACAGCAGCATATAGCTGTTCACCCAGTCAGAGCTCCCTGAACGGCCCTGTGTAGCGATGGCCGTGACCTCCATCTTCTCCCTGAGGTCCAGCTGGAGCCACGGCTGTCTGTCTGACCGCTCCGGGGCCCAGCCACCCTCTCCTGGAGCCGGAAAGGGTACCATGGGTGTGTGTCTCTCCGCGTTTGTGTGTGTGTGTGTGTGTCTGTGTCTCTGTGACAATTAACAACGACATTCATCACTGTTGCAGTTGTTAATATGTATATTATTGATGTATTTTATTTTATTATAATTGTTATTGTTTTTATTTCACTTGGTCCTCACCCCCCCCAAATTGTCATGCTGCTCCCGCTATGGCCATTCCCCCCCACCCCTTCAACTGTCTTTACTCTGCCTCCACCCCAATGGACCTTTATTTATTCATCACTGCTACAGTTATGATGTATATAGTGCTATTTCTATTGTTGTTGTTTATTACCATTTTCATTATTTTATTTCACTTAGCATGTTGGATCTCGGAGCCGAAGATTGTCCCTGTACCCTGCAATCACACCTGCAACCCTGTACATGTGACTATTAAACACTGAATCTCTGAATCGGAATCTGATCTTCTTCTTCTAATGATGCAGGCCAATACAACCAAATCCCTCACTAGATCTGATAATATTCTGCTTACAGTGAATGTGGCAATACTTACCCTCTCTTCTGTTTAGCTTAACAAAGTGAGGCAGCTGACTGTTGGAGGATGTTGAAGAGCTTTTGAAGGATGACTCAGGCAAAACTGATAGCAATGGTCCATTGCAATTATCTGAAAGAGGATCATGGTTATTTTCTACAGTGCGTGAACAATAGTGTGAAACACTGCCACCTGGTGATGGAAAGAGGGAGTGTCCCAGCAAGCCCGCTTCATCTGACTCCTCCAAAACAGCTACAATGAGTAGCCTAATAAGCATTTAACACCTGTCAACTTGAAGTCAACAAAGACACCATGCAATTGTATACAAGACAACTGAATATTAATTCATTCTACAGTATGTGTAACATAACAAGTGTCCTAATGTGTTAAAACAATAGCCCACCGGAGTTATTATGGGAAAATGATATATACCTCTCAAATATCATAACAACACTTGAGTTGGATGAGTGTCGGAGTGTGACAGATATATTTGGCAACCTTAAACAACAATATCGAATAGGCTAGCCTACTGTAAATATACTTGCACTTGACTTACTTGCTGCATGTGTGGATCCACAAATACTCAAAACAAAGACACTGAATGCATAGAACCATGAGGCGCTTCTCGAGCTCATTTTCGCCAACACAGCAGGCATTATATCCAAGTTGCGTTACAGCATCTGCCCGTGGTCTACAGAAAATATCTCCAAACGTATGCGCGTCGCCGCTCAGAATGTTCCGGTGGCTTTCCAGCTCTACCCCCGAGATATTTTTGGAAAAGCCATGTGATTAAATCGTAGAGACCCTTTCACAAATATCATCTTAAATATGTTGTTTCCAAAGCAACAAAAGTCGCTATTTATAAGGACAATAGCTTTACGTTCTTCATCAAGGATTGGTGGTTACTTCTGGTGCGTTCCAACGCACTAGCATCGTCGCGACTCCAATGGGAAATCAATCCGAATTTTGAGCACGCAGTGAGCATCTCACCTGCTTCATTTTCAAGTGTGTGTGTGTGTGTGTATATATGTGTGAGAGAGTAACTGTCAAATAGATAGAAAGAGAGCGAAAGCGAGAGCGAGAGCGAGAGAGAGAGAGAGAGATTCAGCACAACAGGCAGCTCCAGGCGCGTCGTAGCGTTGGCCAGGGCTTGCATATCCCGCTGTGCTTTCACACTATAGCATCAAATCATGACACCAACAAATTTGACGCATATAGATTGTTCAGTTCAGATGCCAAAATAAACTCATCAGGCCTATATTTAATTAGACGCTGTTTAGCATTTGATTGTGATTGCCTATCACAGATTATTGCATTGTAACATGTGTTAGTCATCATATACTAATGCTAATCCTAATCTCTCTCATATCGTCTCTGCACCGTTAATCCAGCAAGGCCATTTGGACTAAAAGTGAAGTTATCCATCCTATAACAGTATCCATTTGAAATTGTATGGTCAGATCCTCTAAAACCATGAATAAATCATGTCATTTATAAATGACTTATTTGCGATAATATTTCAGATCTTGCTGCTCTCTCTGTACTTTTATACTTTTGGTTTCTTCTCTCATTAAATGTCTCATAAAAAATATTGTGCAATACATATGTCCATATTTTCACGATCAGTAGACTTGATCAAATGAACATACTTTACAGTTTAGTTCAGACATTACAATGATCTGTAGACTGTATTGTATTTGATAAGTGACTATTTGTTGTAAACCTAACCAATAGACAAACAATGTGCAATTGATAACAGTGATAGTGATTATTCACATACAAAGCACAGGGCACTTCACCACCACCAGTTTACAACATCGACCAAAATCCCTTGAGTGTACTGTAGCGAACGGAGGGGCACTCTACGCATCGCGACAATAGGGTTAAATCACCTCGTGGGAATTGTAAGGTGGCTCATATAGCGAGGAAAGCTATGCTCCCCCCTCCGAACCGGAAGACACGTCCCCGTGTTTCAACTACTTAGCCCACTTACACGTCCAGGCCGTTCGTTCTGATGGCCTCACTGGTGCCATTCCACTTCTGACACCAATGTAGCGAATCACTACAATACAAAATAATAAATACAGTCATGCCTCTAAACAAACAAACACACACACTCTCTCTCTCTCTCTCTGAAGTGCATCCTGGGTCATATAAGAGCATTGTTCCATAGATAACATAGTGCAGTGCTCAGTTGGGTTGGCTGTCAACATCTGTTTTCTGTGGGAACACATGCAGCCTTAACCCTGGAAGGCCAGATGGAAGGTTTAGAACAACGTTAAACAAGCCCTATTCTGTTTTCACCAACTCAGGTTGGACAGGACAAATATACCATCCATCCAAATAATCAAAGTTTTGTTGTTCATTTGTTGTGTTTTCATGTCATTTAAAGGCACTTTGAAGGACTAGTTTCAGGTTCAATACAAAGATAACTGGATCCAATTAAATAATGGTAAATATATATTCTATGTGAAATATGAACTTTACTGCCATGCCAATCGAAGTTGTTAGGAATTTGATAACTAAACATACTTCTGATAATGCCATGTTGTTGTGCTGTATAGGAGATGTGTACACATCCTGTGCCATTCTTATTAGACTTACTAGAGTGTGAATCAGCCAGCTCTTAGGATCTCACCCTGTGCATAATTAACTTTTTAATGACATTACATGGTCTGTTACACAACAGTAGACACGTGGTCTTATTGTCACCCACATTCCAATTAAAAGTGCACAGATCTGAAAAAGAACATATTTTTTTGGGACAGCAAAAATAATGTACCATCTATAAAACCTCTAGAAACATCTAGAAATGCACTGTCCCAAAATACTGTAGAATAGATGAGTAAATGTACAGAAAATATACAATGCATACACATAACAGAAGATGGTCTTCTTTCCAATGAGACATCTTATTACAGTAGTAATCGGTCCATGTGAAAGGTTTTAAGATATTCAAAGACCAATGGCAGATTGAATCCCCTGAGGTCATGATGTCAGAGAAGTCCAGGATTAATTGTATTCTGCATGCAGCATAGAATGAGTAATATACATTGGCACTTTCTTAGTTATTATATGTGACCCCACCAAAATAGGATTAAACTCACACTTTTCAAAGTGTTGATAAACTTACACCCCAAGACTGTTGGGTCACTAACACCATGGGTTTTGCAAATTCCGACTTAAATGAATACTTTATTAGAGCTGATGCTGTTACACTTTAATAATATAATAATATAATATAAATAATAATAATATAACTTTCTCAGTGTTAACATCTATGGTGTTACAGTAACTAGTTTTGGGGTGTTGGTTTAACACTGTAGGATGTAAAGCATTATTTGCATATTTATTTCCCAGGGTGCCTATTGAGTGAATTTATAGTTACCAGTACCACCCATGACTGTGTTTTCTAGTGACAGAGACATGGTTGTTGCATTCGATGGCTTTCAGTCCTGTAGCCTTCACCAAGTGAGTGCCTAAGTTAATATGATAAAAATGTAATTATTTATTATATGACAATGCATTACTTTTTTTGACAATACCATGCTTCGACAGTCTAGTTTTACCATAGCACAGTGGTCTGAAACTCCTGGTTTGCAGGCCACTTTGGCAAGTCATATTATGCTGCCTTGCAAAGTGTTATATTATTCCTATTGGAATCCAGCCAGAGTTAGGTAGTGATGTTACGTTTGATTCTGGAGCTCCAAGGCATGCATCAAAATCGCTAAGCAGCTAACTTCGAAGCAGTGTGCCGATGCGTGTATCACTTTATCAGAAGTATGTCATCACTGATGTCCGAAGCTTCATTTGATCATGTGCTTTTTCAAACCGTGTGTCAAAAAATGCGAGATCCCATTGATTTCGCAGAGGTTCCGGTGCTTTTTTCAATTCTGCTTTCAAACACCAACCTCTACTGGACACTGTACTAACAAATATAGTTAGGATTTTGGACAAAAAGGTTCACCTGACTGGTAGCTTAGCAGGTAGAGTAGGGAACTATGGAACGTTTAGAGACATGAGGGTAGAAGGTCAAATCCTATTGAAGGCACAATATTTTGAAAATTGTTTTATGTTGAAACCACACTTTCTGCACTGTTGTTCAAATATTTTGTTTTATTTAATATAGTATAAGCTTCTGTCTTAAGCATTCTAAACAATGCCATATATTCCGTTTTTGAAAAGTAGTAAACCTGAAGGCAAAAAAGGGAAGCATGATGTAAGATGGAAACCTGGTATTCCAACTGATTATTTAAAGGCTACTAAAGCCAATTACTTACCGCTGCACCACAAACTTTTAATGAAAACAGTGGAGAAAAAAAAGAAGATAATCACATGCTGCTATTTATTGCTGACCAGCAGATGTCAATAATGTGTATTGTGAACAGAAGCTCCGAGTAATGAACCGTTTGACACAATTTGGTGAAAGCGGCGAAGCCTTCAGAGAGCCTCGGTTTCCCATCACTAGAGTTAGGAAATCCAACAATTGGAACTTTTAATCACCCGCAATCTGCAGTTAGAATGACTGCCAAGGTAGAGAAGATTGATAAATGGAACTAAACCATCTAAACTGACATAACCATCTCAATAATGTGTGAAATAAGTCCAACCAATTACAGATTGGATTAGTTAAGAATGTTTTTATTTATCTTTGTATAATATAAGATCAACTAATCAATCAATGTGCATGCAGAAACATACATTTTAAAACAAACTATTCTAAAAAGCAACCTTCAACAAAAAAATGTGAATTATGTGGATTATAGTTCATGGACATTTTCGTAGGGTTTGATACATTTTTCGTAAGGGAAAATCAAGACTGAAAATTCAAAGTAGAAATTACAAACTTCAGAAGCCTTTTTGAATGTCAAATACATTAAAAGTTTGAATTCCTGCATTGCAGGAATGTTCTCCTGCAACAGAGTGATCAAATTAAGATCCTTAATCTGTACTGGTATCCAAGAGGCTGGTGACTGAGCATTCAATATGTCGAATTCATACTTTACCATGCTATGCCCTTGACATATCTCACTGGTTGTAGAAGATCGGCTGTGAATCAGATTAGGTGCGAATATAAGGGGGAAATAAGTAGTATTTTATATGAAGGTCACAGTGGCATTGCTTTTAGTTGCTGTGAGGCAGTCTGTCCACAGAGACCATAAAAAAAAAATTGTTTAAGTCTTCTAGAGATTGTTGTTTTGTGAGGTTCACTTTCACCTGATGGCCTGTAATTGGTCAAGGGCAATTTCACAGCTGTCTGATTCCCTCCCAAGATTGGCCAGGTCACAAGAAGCCCACAAAGGAGGAAAAACTGAAAATGTCTTCTCCTGCCTTTCCATGACTTTTGCTGTCCTTATACAGTGTATGCCTGCTTGCTCCTGCTTTAGGCTGGCCTCAGATCCTTACGACGGATATTATATGTATTTGTGTGCACCTCCAACATGTATGATATGTACTAATGGTCTGGTTACTTAAGACAGAAACGAAAGTAGGGAGGTTGGTCGGGGAGGATGGGTGTGCGTGTAATGCAACCGTCTAGCAATCCAAAGGTTGAGTTGCGTCGGAGACAACTGTCGAATTTTAGCTAACCCTTCCCCTTCCTAACCTTAACCTAATTATCCTTACCTTTTACTAAAATTATCCTAACCAGCCTGGTCTCAGAGAAAGACATACAGTGCATTCGGAAAGTGTTCAGACCCCTTCACTTTTTCCACATTTTGTTATGTTACAGCCTTATTCTAAAATGTGTTAAATATATTTTTTCCCCTCATCAATCTGCACACAATATGCCATAATGACAAAGCAAAAATATGTTTTTAGAAATGTTTGCAAATGTATAAAAAAAAATATATATATATACATTTACATACGTTTTCAGACTCTTTACTCAGTAGTTTGTTGAAGCACCTTTGGCAGCGATTACAGCCTTGAGTCTTCTTGGGTATGACGCTACAAGCTTGGCACACCTGTATTTGGGGTTTTCATCAAGGATCTCTCTGTACTTTGCTATGTTCATCTTTCCCTCGATCCTGACTAGTCTCCCAGTCCCTGCCACTGAAAAACATCCCCACAGCATGATGCAAACTCCAAGCGGGCAGTCATGTGCCTTTTACTGAGGAGTGGTTTCCGTCTGGCCACTCTACCATAAAGGCCTGATTGGTGGAGTGCTGCAGAAATGGTTATCCTTCTGGACGGTTCTCCCATCTCCACAGAGGAACTCTGAAGCTCTGTCAGAGTGACCATCGTGTTCTTGGTCACCTCCCTGACCAAGGCCCTTCTCCCCCGATTGCTTAGTTTGGACAGGTGGCCAGCTCTAAGAGTCTTGGTGGTTCCAAACTTCTTCCATTTAAGAATGATGGAGGCCAGTGTGTTCTTAGGGACCTTCAATGCTGCAGAAATGTTTTGGTACCCTTCCCCAGATCTGTGCCTCGACACAATCCTGTCTCGGAGCTCTACGGACAATTCCTTCGACCTCATGGCTTGGTTTTTGCTCTGACATGCACTGTCAACTGTGGGACCTTATATAGACAGGTGTGTGCCTTTCCAAATCATGTCCAATCAATTGAATTTACCACAGCTGGACTCCAATCAAGTTGTAAAAACATCTCAAGGATGATCAATGGAAACAGGATGCACCTGAGCTAAATTTTGAGTCTCATTGCAGGTAGTCCTGTGTGGCTCAGTTGGTAGAGCATCGTGCTTGCAACGCCAGGGTTGTGGGTTTGATTCCCACGGGGGACCAGTATAAAAAAATGTATGCACTCACTAACTGTAAGTCGCTCTGGATAAGAGTGTCTGCTATATTACTATAATGTAATAATAATTGCAAAGGGTCTGAATACTTATGTAAATAAGGTATTTTTTATTTTATTTTTTTTATACATTTGCAAAAAATTACAACAACCTGTTTTCACTTTGTTATTATGGGGTATTGTGTGTAGATTGATGAGGAACAAAATTAATTTAATCCATTTTAGAATAAGGCTATAATGTAACAAAATGTGGAAATAGTGAAGGGGTCTGAATACTTTCCGAATGCACTTTATACTAGTATATGTCCTCCGAGATGAATGATAAGTAATGTTATCCAATTCGTATATATTGTACCGCCGGGTAAGACATATGATACTATACGTCCTCTAATTTGTATGATATTGTATAACCGCTATTCTATTCTTATTGTAACCAAACGTAACGTACTATATCATACTAAATGGAAGAATCAAATTAACGTACCAAATCCTGCGAATTGCCCTGAGACCACCAGCACATGTTTTTATGCCATCAGATGTTGCCTCCATGATGTAGGTGGCAAACATCCTATTCCTTGTGCCAAGATGCTCTACAGATGTATACTAGATAGTGTGAATAGATAAGCTCTGGTTGAGTAGGCCCCTGGAAAGAAGGTGACACCCCCCCTCCCTTGGTGCTAACATTTGGAAAGATTCACAGACCAGTACACTCTTACAAAAAAAAGGTGCTATCTAGAACCTAAAATATTTATTTGGCTGTCCACATAGGAGAACCCTTTGAAGAACACTTTTTGGTTCCAGATTAAACAATTTCTACAGAGGGTTCTACATGGAACCCAAAAGGGTTCTACTTGGAACCAAAAAGGGTTCTCCTATGGGGACAGCCGAAGAACCCTTTTGGAACCCTTTTTTCTTAGAGTGTAGTGCTAGTCAATGCAGTAACATTTTATTTTACAATAATGTGGTTGTTGTATGGTTGACGGGGAACCGGGATCATCCCATGTACCTTATAACCATATTACCCACTGAGCTAAAGCCTCAGGGAGCTAGCACAAGTCTACAAGGTCTCAGTCTACTGAGTCAAGGCTACCCATAATGCTAGTGTAGATCAACAAACCACCTCCATTACAGTTGTAAACATGACAGAAGACCTGTCATAAGGTGACATGTCCATCCATGATACTTTTGCTTCACTGTAGAGATGAGTGGGATATCCTCCATGATCCATCCTATGTATATGGTTCAGAAAAACATTCTCTCCCTGCATCCCAAATGGCACTCTATTCCCTATGTAGTGCACTACTTTTGACCAGGGCTAATAGGGCTCTGATCAAAAGTAGTGCACTATATAGGGAATAGGGTGCCATTTGGCACGTATCCTCTGTCCCTCTCTCTCTGTTCATTTTCTTTGTCATTAGAAATGTGGCTAGCCATCATCAGCTAGACTTGTACCCTTCTGGTGCCTGATTGCTCAATATTGAGGCAATTGAGAGACAAGATTGCTCAGTAATAGCTTGGAGAAATGTGAGCCGGGCTGAAGCGGAAAGCCATTCCACATTACATCTTATCTATATGGTCATGTTTCGTCAGCTTATAGCTGGTCTTATTGCTGGGATCTTTGATGCATCTGAACAATTCAGCTGAAGGATTAAGGGGTAGGCTATCATAAATCTTGTATTATGAACATGTGGTAACACTACGTAAAGCCTGCATGTAATGCATTGTGAGGCAGTTATAATGCATTATAAGACATGCCATGAACACGTCTTTGTTCATACACGAAAACCTTATCTTTAAACCCTCTGTATGAATTACAAATACAGTGGGGAGAACAAGTATTTGATACACTGCCGATTTTGCAGGTTTTCCTACTTACAAAGCATGTAGAGGTCTGTAATTTTTATCATAGGTACACTTCAACTGTGAGAGACGGAATCTAAAACAAAAATCCAGAAAATCACATTGTATGATTTTTAAGTAATTAATTTGCATTTTATTGCATGACATAAGTATTTGATCACCTACCAACCAGTAAGAATTCCGGCTCTCACAGACCTGTTCGTTTTTCTTTAAGAAGCCCTCCTGTTCTCCACTCATTACCTGTATTAACTGCACCTGTTTGAACTCGTTACCTGTATAAAAGACACCTATCCACACACTCAATCAAACAGACTCCAACCTCTCCACAATGGCCAAGACCAGAGAGCTGTGTAAGGACATCAGGGATAATATTGTAGACCTGCACAAGGCTGGGATGGGCTACAGGACAATAGGCAAGCAGCTTGGTGAGAAGGCAACAACTGTTGGCACAATTATTAGAAAATGGAAGAAGTTCAAGATATATATATATATATTTTTTTCTTTAGTCATTTAGCAGACACTCTTATCCAGAGCGACTTACAGTTAGTGAGTGCATACATTTGTATACTTTTTTTTATTTCATACTGGCCCCCCATGGGAAACAAACCCACAACCCTGGCGTTGCAAACACCATGCTCTACCAACTGAGCTACATCCATGCCAGCCATTCCCTTCCCTGGGCCAATTGTGCGCTGCCCCATGGGTCTCCCGGTCGGAGCCTGGATCTGAACCAGGATCTCTAGTGGCACAGCTAGCACTGCCTTAGACCACTGCGCCACTCGGGAGTACACCCTTGGTCTGGGGCTCCATGCAAGATCTCACCTCTTGGGGCATCAATGATCATGAGGAAGTTGAGGGATCAGCCCAGAACTACACAGCAGGACCTGGTCAATGACCTGAAGAGAGCTGGGACCACAGTCTCAAAGAAAACCATTAGTAACACACTACGCCGTCATGGATTAAAATCCTGCAGCGCACGCAAGGTCCCCCTGCTCAAGCCAGCGCATGTCCAGGCCCGTCTGAAGTTTGCCAATGACCATCTGGATGATCCAGAGGAGGAATGGGAGAAGGTCATGTGGTCTGATTAGACAAAAATAGAGCTTTTTGGTCTAAACTCCACTCGCCGTGTTTGGAGGAAGAAGAAGGATGAGTACAACCCCAAGAACACCATCCCAACCGTGAAGCATGGAGGTGGAAACATCATTCTTTGGGGATGCTTTTCTGCAAAGGGGACAGGACGACTGCACCGTATTGAGGGGAGGATGGATGGGGCCATGTATCGCGAGATCTTGGCCAACAACCTCAGTAAGAGCATTGAAGATGGGTCGTGGCTGGGTCTTCCAGCATGACAACGACCCGAAACACACAGCCAGGGCAACTAAGGAGTGGCTCCGTAAGACGCATCTCAAGGTCCTGGAGTGGCCTAGCCAGTCTCCAGACCTGAACCCAATAGAAAATCTTTGGAGGGAGCTGAAAGTCCGTATTGTCCAGCGACAGCCCCGAAACCTGAAGGATCTGGAGGCGTGGGCCAAAACCCCTGCTGCAGTGTGTGCAAACCTGGTCAAGACCTACAGGAAACGTATGATCTCTGTAATTGCAAACAAAGGTTTCTGTACCAAATATTAAGTTCTGCTTTTCTGATGTATCAAATACTTATGTCATGCAATAAAATGCAAATGAATTACTTAAAAATCTTACAATATGATTTTCTGGATTTTTGTTTTAGATTCCGTCTCTCACAGTTGAAGTGTACCTATGATAAAAATTACAGACCTCTAAATGCTTTGTAAGTAGGAAAACCTGCAAAATCGGCAGTGTATCAAATACTTGTTCTCCCCACTGTATCTCTCAAAATGACAAACATGAAGTTTTTAAATTCAGTAAGCCAGTAATGGAATATGAAACACAAGAATGGCGGGACAAAATCTGTGCTGAGCTCAGGCATCCTGTAAATGCCTAATTTTAGATCTCAATATTCGCTTGATATTCTTCTAGTAAGGCCACTGCACAATTAGAATCTGAGTTTCTGCTGCCTTATTGAACATGAAGGCGGTCAGGCTAACTATGGGGAGCAAATACTGTCTGTGGTTTCACAGCCGCCCACAGAGTCACATTCAATATATCAATATGACGATGAAGCCGAGACGCCATCAGATCTGAACAATTAGATAACCTTATAAAGAGGCCACAGTCAGACTGTACTTTGTGAGGGCGCTGGATAAATGTTGGACAATAATTTAGGTTAAAAGGACATGATCCTGAAAAATATTAGAATTACGTGAATAAAGTACTCCCTGACGAAGGCCATGCAGCCGAAACACGTCAGAGTTTTTTAAATCTTTGTTTCCATTGAACATGCCATACAAAGAAAGGCATTTTAATTAATTATATAAAGAGTGCCTTGGTCCTCCTTTCTTTGTGATGGGCGAATAAACTGATGTTTCTGTCTCTGGACTGTCTTTGAATGCCTCGCAACATAGTCAAATCAACACAGTCACATTATTGAGGCGATTACTAAGTGATTACTAACACTGTTACTGAGCTTGTATAAAAATAGTACTTAACTCACTTGTTTAAAACCAGTTTAGTGCTGTAAGAGAACCAGTGGTATCCTAACCAATCCACCACAAGGGTCAAGAGAGGGAGCCATCAGACATAATTTCCCTGCTCCACTGACCCAACACATTCTCTGTGCTTTATTCACCCATGTCTGAGGGCCATGGCATTTCTCATTTCATACCCGTCACCTGTGTCTTCTAACAAATCAAAACATGCCTGCCTAAGAGACAGAGGAGTTGTCCAGCTAGAATCTGAAAAGATGTCGGATGTCTGAAAAGTAAACCTCTATGGCCCCAAAATTACATTATTGACTATTGTTGTACTGTAATGCACATGAAGATTGAGAGCTTGTATCACATTCCCTGAGCTTAGTTTTAGTTGGATTAATCTATCATTTTCGATCATGAATCATGATGCCTTATTTAAAAATTTACTGAAACAGTGGTCAATAATCACTTGCAAGAAATGGGAGGATAGCATTGACACTTGACTCTCCAAGAAAGAATACATTTTCCAGTAAGGTGGTCTGTTTTGTAATGCATCTTCATTAGTTCTGTTGGATGAATACATTTTGTCCCAGAGGGTCCATAGTGCATGTAGATCCAAATCTCTGAGGATGATACATGAAAGTTTCAGATGTCGTGAGAGACGAGTGGGGAGGACATGGCGACAGTAGGACTGTGACCCTGGCCAATAAATCCCTTTCTGAGGACAGACATTGTGTCTCAGTGTGCTCCAGCCATTACAAGATCATGTTCCTCCTGCAGATCAAGCTTCTTAGATGAAAAAGCAACTTTTCTCTCAGTGTGTTTGTACAGTATATACAGTATGAATGTTTATAAGTGCCTCTACTAAATAGCACCAACAGCAATTCACTGTTGCAAAATATTTAAACCAAATACGTTATCCTTGTAAAAAATGTTGGATGATCCTTTCGCTCAAAGAAAAGACTGAACTAAGAGCTGCAAGAGCTGCAAATAGTATTGGAATGTAATTTTTTTAAAGGTTAATGCCTATCAATCAGTTTGTTTATTTTCATCAAAACATTACATTCCCCATTTGCATAGAGTTTAATCTTATATATAACCAGGGACGACTATGCTTGAAGTTAGGTAAGGTCCCACCTTAATATTCATGTTAAACATTGGTGCACAGACGCAATTATTGGTTATGCCTAACGCTGCTTCAACAAATTACCTCCGTTTAGGTATGTGTCCTGCACCTAATTTGCTATTTAGATCTGCTCATTTATCAATGTGTCAATCTGTCTCTGACTGTCATTTAAACAATGGTTTGGGATAAAAGAGAAACCAAGCACCTGACTTCCTGATTATCACATTGTCCTACCCTCTCTGAGTGTCTCCACAATCTCCAGGCTATTTTGAAAAATAAAACCCATAGAAGGGGAAAAAGGACCTATAGGCCCCTTGTCAGTGCACAACACACTGAAGTCACGCACAGATGCGAGCAACATTTGGCTGCAGTAAGAAAGCCATCGCCATCTGCGTCCATTCAACATAATCTAGATTTACGTTTTTATTACAAAATAAGTCGCTAAGATTATATTTGGTTGTGGTCTTTGCAAAATAACTATTTTGGATGCAGCAGTTGTTAGCTAGAATGCTAACATTCATTGACATAGGCTGACAACATTTACTGTAACAACATTTACTGCAGCAAAAGCTAGCAAAAGTGTAATGCAGTTGATTTTTCGATGATGACACAAACATTATATTAAGCAGGACATTCATACGAGCCTTAAAAGTAGTGTGAAATGCACTCATAAGCAACATTAAATATAGTATTTTTTTTGCTGGCGTTCTATAAGAACTCCCCCTTGTTCTGCTACCAACTTGCGTGCATCGCCCTCGTGTGGCAATGTTTGCAAACACAGAAAGGGGTCTATACAACCATCTTTTTCAACAACGACAAAGGTCTGAATTCCTTAATTAAGAAAGGCAGCGAGGACTTAAACCCTGCACAGATATCTGCCTCCGTCTCCCTCCACTCAGGCACAGTGTCCAGGGGGGGAAGGTATCTATCGGTTTGGAGGAGTGATGAATTGCCATCTTTGTGATCTCATCCAGGGGGTCATCTCATTTCTCAGCCCCAACCGCGACAGGCACCTGTCCCCTCCCTTCGAGCCTCCAACACTGTTGACATCTGGGTATCAGGAAAGACGAAGGCAAGACAGAGGAGTGGAAGGAGGGAGCAGAGGGCAGGAAAGATTAATGAATGAATCTATTGTTATATTCCCTTTCAGTCAAGGTTCAGAAACTATCTCGGATGGTGAACCCCCTCACTAGAACGTATAATTACTCCAGCAGAAATGTGCACCCAGCCACTCTGAAGTAGCACTCTCCGAATTTCTAAACCAGCAGTACTGTAGTCTTTAACTTTGAAATATACAGGATATTTGAAAGGTTTATCAGTGTAGTGTCAACTTTAGGACAGTACAGTTAGGTTACAGATGTATGTTTGTGGGAGCCAAGTCTCTCGTGACTGACTGTTTGATTCAGCGTTCCAAGACTACAGGGAGTCTGACAAGAGGCATTGGCCCTGTGGAAGTCAGTAGTCAGTAGGTGAATCGGCTCAGCAGCTGAACCAGATGAGAGCCTCCATCCACCACTCCTCCATTCTCCCACGGCCTCTACTGTCAGCTTGTATTCCCCACCTCCTTCCTCATATTAGCCGTGTTCTGCCCTTGCCTCAGGGCTCTGCATCCTGCCCATACTTCATACGGTATAAATGATGACCAGAGAAATGAATCCTTCCGCAACCTCTCTTTCCCTCTCTCCTCCCACAGATCTCAAGGAGAGCAGAATATGCCAATAGGAAGCATTTACTGTAAGCCCAGGTCCAACATTACAGATTAGTAAAGAAAGATGCCCCAAAAAGGATGATTGTTATTCTTATAGCAATGACTGTCTATAGTGATCAATGTATGGTTCAACATGTCAATACATGAAACCATTGACTATTGGCCTATTTGTCTGTCCATAAAAATGATTTAATGGGAGTTTATCAGCATATAGCTCCACATCTTCATTTCCAATCTACATCTATTTTGTTACTGATATAACATGACTTTTCTGAGTGAATTAGAGTCGACACTTGCTAATATATTACACGTCATAGTCTCAGTAGAGACAGACCATGTGAGTTCTCTGACCAAGAATTGCTTTAGTCCAAAGCATTTATTTCTCATGTTCTCTAGTGACAAAAGCTGAACCCACACTGTAAAGGGATTGGCGTGAATTTGACAGTAACTTACATGCAGCTCGGTGGCAAGTAAAATTCTGTATTTCATATTACAGTACACCTACTGTATTATAAATACGGTACCAAAGCAAGTACTGTGTAATGACACACTACAATACCGTAAAATTGACTGTATTATACTATAAAAAAGTAAATGCTACCGTAATCAGAATGAATGGATGGATGAAATTCATTGAGGGGAGGGGTTTGTATTTCACAGTATTTGACTGTAATTACAAGGGATTGGTGCAAGCAGGTTGGCTGCTAGGTAAAGTGTTTACACATTACAGTATATTAATGCACATTTGGTGTTTTATATCACTTGCACTTCTAGAGGCCTTAACAAAGGCTTCCAAACTGGCAACGACTACAGGGAAAAACAGACCAAAAGGACATGGCAAAATGCTCATCCATTTAATGACTTGCTGCCACTCCAATCTGTCCACTATACACTATAACCACATAGGAGTTCAATTGGTACAGCATTCTCACGCACATGTGCAACAAATATAGCCTCTTACAAAGCATGCCTCAACAATAACATGCACCCACTAGTGGTCAAAAGGTTTTGGCCCTTTAATTGCAGTCTTTTGATTTTGTGTAAGGATAATGTTCTATACACTGATCTTTACAGGAAACCTACTGATCGTAAGAGTTTGTTGAGGGCTGATAGCTGTCACCCGCTTCCCTTGAAAAACAGTTTGCCAATTCTCTCGAATCAAAATAATTTGCAAAAAACTGTCAGATTTCGACAGAAATATGGATGAGATGCAAAGAAAATTAATGGAGAGGGGGTACAAAAATGGTCAGATTAATACTGCCATTGAGAAAATCCTAAACAAATCGAGACACGATCTCTTTCAAGGACACTCTCAAAAATATGCATTGTTGCGTTGTTACTATGCGCTATTCAAAGTGCCCTGAACAAATTAAGGGAATCGTTCACAAACATTGGCATATTCTAAGATCCGATGACAGTATCTACAATGTGTTTTTGGACCCTCCCTTGGTCGTATTCTCGTGGGGCAGAAATCTCAGAGATCAATTGGTAAACTCTGATTTACCACCCCTAAATATCCCTGTACAACGTCTATTTGCGCCTCTACCGGATGGAGACTACAGGTGTATTGGCTGTGCTCAATGCAATGGCACTTACAAATGTAGATCCTTCAAACACCCCCAAACAGGGAAACAGATCCCAATCAAAGGTGTTATCACGTGCTCCACTAAGGCAGTTATTTATCTTATAACTTGTCCTTGTGGTAAAAATTACATGGGTAAAACGAAGCGTAAATTAAAAGTAAGCATCGTAGCACCATTAGGTGCAAAAACTCGACGTATCCAGTTGCGGCTCACCTTTTGGAAGCAAACCATTCTATTTCGTCCCTTCGTTATATCGGCATCGAACGCGTCACCCTCCCTAGGAGAGGGGGTGACCTTGACAATTTATTGTTAAAACGAGAGACTACCTGGATCTTTAATTTAAAGACCCTTGCTCCCTTTGGTCTCAACGTAGACTTTGCTCTGAAGCCATTCTTGTGATTATTGTGATTTTGCTATTCATTGTAAATGTTTGTAGGCCTATGTAGCCAAATTGTACCGATGATAGTATGTTATCCACTCATGCTTTTCATATGTTCTATTTATATCTGTAAATTAACCAATGAAATGAAGCCACACTGGCCATGATTACAGACACCTGTGTGTCCTTTGAAACTATATAAACTAGCGACCCGCAGTGTTTGCCATTATACCCTGATGAAGACAGCTTGGCTATGGAAACATTGGTTGTTAGGTTAGTGCATCTGAGATCCTAGAGTGTGCGGGTCTCCTTTTCTTTTTCGGGAGGAATTACAGTACCATTCGAAATACAGCAATTTCCCCACAATGCACCATCATTTACAGTATGCCACAGTAAAACATTTAAGAGTTCTTTACTGTTGATAATACCTTAAATTACTGTATAAATTACAGTTTTCTGTTACAGTGCATGTTCATGCTTCATTTAATTTCATTACCATTTTTCAATAGCCTCCTCACGTCTTGTTCCCAGACAGACAGCACTTTAATCTCAGCAAACGCACAATCAATTTCAGGCGGTCCTGGCGGATGTCTGTTTATCCAAGGACTGAGAGAGCATGATGGAAGGGGATGCCCAGGGGAGGGCAGGATACAGCGTTCCAGCAACACCACGATTGTGTCCTCAAACAAATGTGGGTGTGGGTATTAGCTTTAGGTGTGTGTGTGTGTGTGGTTCCCGTACATGTCTACATGTCTATGTCAGATGATCATTTCTATTTCACTATTTCATTGCTGTAATGTGAAATATGGCTGGGTTCCTAAAAAGCTGTCCGTTGAGGCAAGGGGGGAAACAATCTGGAGCTGGCCATGAGTGATCATCTGCTTTGGGCATGAGACAGCTGCAGTACCCAGCTGACAACTACCCTGCTCAGCAGCAGCAGCAGACTAATCACCAAGTTATCTAATTTGGACTGTTGATCAATCAGTTTGGTTGCCTTCCTTTAAACACAGCCAGGCATGATGTGCCAATGGGTCGGTTATACATGAGACGGTACAACCAAAAACCAGGCCCTCTAACAGTTGCTCCAAATATTGGAGATGTACAAGAACCTGTTGATGGACTGGTGGCAAAGACTTGTGACTTCATTCACTGCCCAAGCATTCAATTAATTTTTTTTGATATAAAGAAACTTTTATTAAAGATGTCAAATAGCCTGATTTCATGCTAGGCATGGATATCATATCATGGCAGGTCATATCCCCGATATCATCATTACACATGCCATTCAATAGACAATCTATTAATAATATGTAATATGACCCTTTGTATGGCCTGCTATCTGATTAAAGTCTGAACATCCAACCTTGGATAAATCATATTGTCATTAATGTTTTATTAATTTGAAATTTCAGTCCAGATAACTTTAGCCTACTTTTAGTCAAGTAAATTGACTTTATTGCCTCAGGCTGGTACCTGCAGATTGGATGTAAACCCAGGGGACGGCAGTTACATTAGAGAATGTCACAGAGAAGCCAAGCTATCCCCATAACTCTCAACATTCCACCTGCTCTGAAACTTCACAGGAACATTTTAGCAGATTGCATTATGTAAGGGTAAAGTCTACCTAGTTTTTCTATGTAGTTGCTGTTAGAATTCCAAGGGTACAACTGTGCTCTCAGATATGTAAGTTATTAGTTGATGTGTCTACAGAGTTTTAACTTTAAAGCAAGTGTTTGTGGGGCTAAACACAGACTTTGGAAGCTTCCCAGTGTGCACTTCAAATTCAAGATCTCAGATTATAGATCGATATTTGTTCAAGGATGACATACAATCTGAGTTTAACAAATAAAATATAGTATTCTCACCTGTACAAAAACAGTCCAAAATCTATAGATGTGTATGCCTGTAATGGCATCATGATAGTGATATTATCTTAATGATCCACAACTACAACAATGACCCATGTTGCTGCAGCTGTCATCAAATCAAATCAAATTTTATTGGCCACATGCGCCGAATACAACAGGTGCAGACATTACAGTGAAATGCTTACTTACAGCCCTTAACCAACAGTGCATTTATTTTTAACAACAAAGTAAAAATAAAACAAAAAAAGTGTTGAGAAAAAAAGAGCAGAAGTAAAATAAAATAACAGTAGGGAGGCTATATATACAGGGGGGTACCGGTGCAGAGTCAATGTGCGGGGGCACCGGCTAGTTGAGGTAGTTGAAGTAATATGTACATGTGGGCAGAGTTAAAGTGACTATGCATAAATAATTAACAGAGTAGCAGCAGCGTAAATGGATGGGGTGAATCAAAATGTCATTACAAAAATGTTGTTAAAGGTAGATTATTCCAGAAGCCAAGAGACATCTGGCCATGCCAACATAATGACTATGAAATCATGAAGACTCCTTTAAGCAAAGGTTTATCGTCAGAAAAATGTGCTTTACAGTAAATGTAGCGATAACTTGATGATTAGAGTCTTCATAGTCCCCAGATGACAAACCTGACCCACATACATGATTTTATGGTATTCATATAATGACATAAATATAGCTCTACTGTCAGGGGCTATCATCATTCTCAAAACAGCACTAATGTTACCAGAAACACCAGGAAAACAATGTTGGTTAGGAGTTTACCAGACCCAGATTAAGCATATCCCTGAACCAAAAGAAAACATTTTCACCCCAGTAGTAGTCTTATCTGGTGCAGATCGGCCTTATGTATGTTTATCGTATGTTTATCCTTGTACCTCGGCCAGGCTTAGTACTTTGGAAACAAAAGAAGATAGATCATCCTTGAGTCCCACCCTGCTGTGGAAGTCTCTCCCTATAGAGGGATTTAGAGGGTTATGGATTTACATGTCCATGTGGCTTACATACCTGGGGCTATCGCTGTCCTCTGGCCCTCATCTGCATCTGCTGCACTGTTTACAAGGCCACTGCAGATCACTGGATATCTATCTGCATGGCTGATAGATGATACAGGTAATTTATCACTGGACCAGTGGGATTTATAGTATATTTACCAAGTTTATTTCCTTAACACTATATACACCAATTTTTCAAATTTGTGTTTTTTTCCATCAGAAATTAATGCTTCATGTGTGTAAAATATTACTGTTCTCAGATGTTTTATTCATACATTTTTTATTTTTTATTTTGCAAAATGCTATATATCCATTAATTAGCTGGAATGGAATGTTCTCTGTCTCGCCTAGCTATCGTAAAATGAATGCACTGACTGTAAGTCACGCTGGATAAGAGCATCTGCTAAATGTTTACATCCAGATCTCATATTACTGTATTGAAATTTAATTTTTTAGATTTTTTTCACTAATGTGTCGTTTGTACATTTCTTTATAAAACATGTAGTTATTTGTTACATTTGACTGTGTAAAACCTAGCAGTACTAAAATTAAACCATCAAGTCTGTCATTGAACAGCCCCATGCCATGACTAGATAGTGAAAAAACACACCAATCTCTTTCATAATTTCTTTAAACAATAAAAGCTAATTTACCAACATTTCTGAAAATGGATATATAGCGTTTTGGAATGAAACTTCATTTTCTCCCCTACTAGAAAACAAACACCAATTGAGGCTGAAAGGGAAATATTTCCTCCAAACCAGTGTGTAAAACTAGTCAACCTCAATACGACCAGAAACCTGTTGATGCATTTCAAATCAAATCAAATGTTATTGGTCACATACACATGTTTAGCCAATGTTATTGTGGGTATATCAAAATGCTTTCAAATGCGTATCGATGTTGACGCAATTGCTCTGTACATTGAATGCAATTGATTAGGTGTCATTAACCGTAATGCTTATCTTTTTGCAAAAGCTTCACTTTCTGTGGCTGAAAAGCTAATACCAGCCTGGTCGAACTGATGTAATTCCAACCAGTTTTGCCCACAGGGAACAGAGTTCATGTTCACTTGATTTAATAGATTTAGATTTGTGTTCTTTTCCCTCTAGGACAAATCTTAAAGATAATTGAAACATATGTGGAGCCCAGAGGCTATGTTTTCTCAATCTCTCAGTCACTCATTAATTCAATTAATCAGTCGGCTTACCTGCAACACACTGAACACAAATCTTTACTGTTGTGGTGATGATAAAGTGGGAGGACTTGTTCAGAGTCAAAAAGTAACACGTTGTCACTGACAATTTCCTAATCCTCAAGGGCCACACAGGCAGGTTGACGTTTAAATGTCATGAATCTTGTCCTGGAGGCAGACCTGAGCGATTTACGCTAGATGGGCCAGCTGCAAATTCAAAATTGGCTGTATCAAAAATTTATGAAAGCAAAACATTTGCGTTTTGGTCTTCATTTAAGGTTAGGGTTAGGTTTAAAATGGGATTTTATGACTTTGTGGCTGTGCTAGCTAGTGACCACTCTACAGAGCTGCCTCCAGGTCAAGATTCATGACAATAAATGCCACACACTGTCAGGGCGTGTTGTAGGTGTAGTGTAGGAATCAAACGCAGGACGCAGACTGAATGTTCCAAAAAGCTGTATTACTGGCCCAAACACAGGCAACAGGACAACTAAGCCCGACAGCAAAAACACGCACGAAGGCGAAAGGTAGATGCGCACCAACAGGTGCGACCAAATGAAACGGTGCACACACAAGTGCAAATAAGCTCCAGCACAGTGGAGAAATACGCTCAACCGAGCAAGACACAACACTGACGGAAACAATCATATACAACACTAGACAAACACAACGAGAAACTTATAGGACACTAATTACGTCAAAACAGAAACAGGTGTGGAAACAAACAGACAAAAGCAAACGAACATGAAACATCTATCGGTGGCAGCTAGAATTCCGGAGACGACGAACGCCGAAGCCTGCCCGAACAAGGGAGAGAGGCAGCCTCGGCCGAAACCGTGACACACACAGGGGCTATAGTCAGCCGAAAACCACCACTGGCTGACAATACCATCACCCAATAGAGATGTTGAGGATACATTTTTTTTTAAATACCCTTGGTTCCTTAGCATTGCTGTTACCATTTCTCGCATTGGAGAGGTTAAACATTATAACAATTTTTTACATTTACTGTACGTCGTGAAAGGAAAGTCACCATTGGTGCCTGACTGTCATTAAAAGTCCCACAGTCAGCCAGTCAAATCAAATAAGATAAAATTGTATTTGTCACATGCGACGAATACAACAGGTGTAGACCTTACTGTGAAATACTTACTTACAAGCCCTTAACCAGTCAGTCAGTCTGTCAGTAATTGCCATTGAGTCCCATTGTGGTAACCAATCTAGTTCCATGAAACAGATGGTTCCTCAGTTGGTGACTATGGGAAAAGGGACACGCAATCGACCCACCAGAGTGACAATGCTCCCCATTTCCACTTTAGACCTTGCTGGTCCCAGCAGGGGAGATGCACTGTCATGCCACGACAATGTTTCGCAGAGACACAATGCCTGCGTCCCAAATGGTACCCTAGTCCCAACATAGTGCACTTATTTTGTGCACTACCCTATGGGCCCTGTTCAAAATCAGTGCACTAAATAGGGAATAGGGTGCTCTTTGGGACGAAACTAATGAGAGAAGACTGTGACACTGCGACATGCTGATAGCCCATTAACAACCTATTAACACAGGGAATATCGTCATTGTATCATTTGATCCCACAGCATGTCATATTGTCATATTCACAGGTAGCCTCTACAGAGATGGGTTTTCCAGAGTATTTCAGCGTTGAAACGTCACGTCCAATGTCCAAACTTCAACAGGGGGTAATAAACAGAACAGATGGGTTGATGGGAATTTCAGTGGCATACAATTTACCCCACAGAATCCCTATCACAGCCCTCCTAGATCAACTCCCAGAATGAATTGCAGTGAAACTTAATATATTGTCCGGCTAGGTGCTTTGTTGGATCAGGAAAAGCAGTGCTCAACACAAACACAAAATGCACCAGCAGTTCATATATTGTAAACAAACCAAAAATAATTTATTATCCTTTGTCATCTTTGAATAGAACAGGAATTGAAGGCGTATAATGATCCTGTCAAGCGCAAAAACACCTGTACAGTTAATAAACCCTTTGTTTACCAACAGTAGCACAATGTAATCTAGACTGCAAATCATCACTGAAGAGAGTAAAAAGAGGTCCCAGCTCTACTTTCCAGCTAATGTCTACGTGGATGGATACGAGATCTATCTCTAGGTAATGAGGTGTGTATGGAGATGGAGCCAATATATATGACCTAATTACAGTTGGAATATCCCACATGAATACGTCTATTACAGTCCACTCAGGTAATGAAACAGCTGGAGTAATTTTTGGACCATCTGTTGGTGTCTCAACAAGCCATTTCCACACCATACAATATTCAAGCCCACCTGTTACCTGCAGCTCCTTGGGAGGTGTTAAGGGGTATCATGGGACTGATGAGTAGCTTCATAATGTGTTATTATCGGCATCTATACTGCACAATATCTTCCAAATTGTATTGATTCATTAGACACCATGGCCAAACAGTCGTTTTTTTTTGGTGTGACCACCACAAGAATATCTGAACGACGTAGGCGCACACATACTGTTGCATCCCTGGTTAAAGGGTTATTTTGCTCTTGAATAAGGAACACGACAGTGTACAGGATAGCATCTCCAATAGGCAGTTTATTAAGCCTCTGACAGAGGAGACGACATGACTACATCCATAGATCTCTCCATCTGCGCCCCCTCAAAGGGTAGCAGGGATATACCACAGGCCATCATCCAATGAGGACCTGCCAATTAAGATGGTTACAACCAATAAGAAGGATGCATTTTGTGATCACGCGCTCACTCAACAAGTGCATGCATGTTTTAACAGATGCACCGTGTGCATAATAACATTCTGCTGTTTATTCTCATAAACATATACATCTTGCCTAGTCGTGTCAAAATGACCCGAAATCCATCAAGTAAATGTGTCAGAGATTGATAGTCTAGTTAAACTTTTCCCTAGTCCAATGTCTGACTTGAGCAAATGCCATTACTGTCTGTCTCTATTGAGTAAAAACAAGCTATTTGCAGACTCACAATGTTCCCTCAGAGTTTTGGCGCGCTGCCCATCCACTGTATTTCCTGGTCTCACACTGGGGCTGAGGCAGCTCTCTATACCATTATATTATGTTCAGTACCAGATGCAGCAGCCTGTGTTGAAATGAGGCTTTTGTGTCCTGCTTGCATAAATACTTTTTATATCCAAAATAAGTATACAGTACCCAGCGATGCCATAGGTTCCCAATCTTACCAACCTCATAACTAGCTACCAAGAAGCAATTTCAGGCTCTCAAGTCAGAGTAGCTAGCTAGTTTAACTATCTTAGCTGGCAAGGTTGGTAGACTTTAGAAAAGCAAGCAATAACTAAATGTACTGAATAAGACTTACATTCCTTTCAATCTTTTACTCAGATTTGAGCAGAGATGCAGAAAAGCATATTTTGTTTCTTTTAAAAAAGAACCACCATTTAGAGGGATACAGACAGCTCAAGAGGTATGCTTAGATATGCAGAAAAATAAACACATGCAGTGGCTTGCGAAAGTATTCACCCCCCTTGGAATTTCTTATTTTGTTGCCTTACAACCTGGAATAAAAATAGATTTTTGGGGGGTTTGTATCATTTGATTTACACAACATGCCTACCACTTTGAAGATGCAAAATATTTTTTATTGTGAAACAAACAAGAAATAAGACAAAAAAACAGAAAACTTGAGCGTGCATAACTATTCACCCCCCCAAAGTCAATACCTTCAGGGTTATCTTTGGTCTCTTTGTTGCCTCTCTGATTAATGCTCTCCTTGCCTGGTCCGTGAGTTTTGGTGGGCAGCCCTCTCTTGGCAGGTTTGTTGTGGTGCATTTCTTAATAATGTATTTAATGGTGCTCCGTGGGATGTTCAAAGTTTCTGATATTTTTTTATAACCCGATCCTGATCTGTACTTCTCCACAACTTTGTCCCTGACCTGTTTGGCGAGCTCCTTGGTCTTCATGGCTTGGTGGTGCCCCTTGCTTAGTGGTGTTGCAGACTCTGGGGCCTTTCAGAACAGGTGTATATATACTGAGATCATGTGACAGATCATGTGACACTTAGATTGCACACAGGTGGACTTTATTTAACTAATTATGTGACTTCTGAAGGTAATTGGTTGCACCAGATCTTATTTAGGGGCTTCATAGCAAAGGGGGTGAATACATATGCACGCACCACTTTTCCGTGATTTATATTGTATAATTTTTTGAAACAAGTTATTTTTTTCATTTCACTTCACCAATTTGGACTATTTTGTATGTCCATTACATGAAATCCAAATAAAAATCCATTTAAATTACAGGTTGTAATGCAACAAAATAGGAAAAACACCGAGGGGGATGAATACTTTTGCAAGGCACTGTACTATTTTTACATAGAATCAAGCATCATGATTATGGCTCTAGATTGCATGAAAAGGTTGTTTCAGGTGTTTGAAAAATGTGAAATTCTCCAACTTACGGACGGGGGGGCTAGCACCCCGGCGAACCACCCCCCAGCTATCCTCACGTACTTTGTGCCTCCTGCCCTCCTCTGTTGTCCTCTGAGAGATCGTTTCTGAAAGATTTCTAAGAGAAAAATCTAATCTTGTGTCAGCCCTTGTGTATATACTTTCTGAGAACATGGCCTCCCAGGAGAGTGTTGCCATTGGCTCAGTAGACCACTCCATTTATTGCTTTCACTCTCTTCATTCCCAATACAGTTAAAACACAGAATTGGCAACAGACAACAAGAGGTAGCACATACGGCATGTAGTTATGATAGTATAGAGATGTTTACTGAAGATGCATCAGGTAGATTTATACATTCTCTGTGTCACTGATTCAATATCTTTTACGCAGTACCTACATCCAGTCGGCGCCAATGCTTTTGTCATGTAGCAACACTGCCACCTAGGGGTACACATCACAACTTTTCTACAGGAGACAGAAATATGAATTGTATGAATCTCAAGTAAAAAGGACATGGTGTAACTGGTGAAGAGTATGTCCTTGTATTAATTTGATCATCTTTATTGATTATCTATGTTATACTTTTAATAGCATCTCACAAAGCACAGTTCAATTTGAAAACCACTTCCATAAAAACAGAATTCAATTCAACATATTGTCTGGAATTCAACAAAAATTTTTTTTGTCAAAGTCAAACTGGAGAATACTTGTTTTACTTGCCAAACCATGTCCAATTAGTGGGGTAGCTGATTATACATGCATTGTTAGTGATAACAATTTAACCAATTTAGAGCCGCAGTAATGCATGAATCTATTACATTGGTTCTTAGCTTTACAGTATAACAAGAAAAGTGCTCTATGCTTTGTTGGCAAAAACTATTCTATGAAGTTTCAGGACTAAACCAATTTGGCTTTGTCAACTCTGACAAAACACTGGCAATGAAGCAAAGTGCGTTAACCCTTTGTAGACAAACAGGGTATAAGAAACCTATTGAAACTAAATGGGACCAACAGGAAAAATACAAAGTTTGCATTGACATTTCAGTTCTTTATCAAACTAAAGTTCCTACTTTATAATTTACTGGCTTTCTCTCTCTCTCTGTTGTTTAACTGTTACCTAGCTACTCGTCCTCATGGTGCTCGCAGAAATCATGGCAACAGACAGTTACCATGGTGATAAATGTCATGAACTCTTGGAAGTCCAATTCCGAGTCTCCGTCCGTGTCCAGGCTCTCCATCAAACTGTCCATAGTGGCCTGGTCCTTCACTTGCTGAGGGCAAAAACAGGAGATAGATATGGTCATATTTGATTGACTAAAGGTGCATTCTGCAATATTTACGGCTGGTTTATGGTTATTTCACCCATTGATTCTAGAATAATAATGTTTAAATGCCTCATGAGCTTAGTGCAACATTAGTGCAACCCCAAAGTCTGTAGAATTATTCATGACTTATTGATAAATGTACATTACGCTGTAACCATAGCCTGGATTCAAACTGAATTTTCAGTTGAAACAATAAAGTATGAAATATTGTAGTGAAATATGATAGTGATATACTTACCCCTGTAAGGGCTGGTAGTTCCTCATTGATCAAGTCTTTTAGTTCACTTTTCTTCAGTTTGTGCTTGTCCCCTTCTTTCTCTGCGTACTTATGGAACACCTCCATGATGGTGGCCAGTGAATTCTCCAGATCAGTCATTGTGGTTTGTAATGTGATCTACAAAGCATAGCTAAAAACATTTAATCTGTAGGCCTAGTATGTGACATAAACAACATGTACAGATGTAGGATCTTAATTTGAGCCAGGTTGCTACAGCAGGAAAAATAATCCTGCAGCAACAGGAAATGTGAATTATTATGTGGATTATAATTAATGGACATTTTTGTAGGGCTTGATACATTTCTCATAAGGGAAAATCAAGTCTGAAATTTCAAAGTGGAAATAACAAACTTCAGAAGTATTTTTAAACCTCAAATACACTACAAGTTTTAAATTTCCTGCATTGCAGGAACCTGCAACAGGGTTATAAAACATTAAGATCCTACACCTGTAAGCAGGCAAGTAGCTACAATACATCGGATGATGACATTCTATCTCTCAGACCTCTCTCTCAAAAAAAACCGCAGCACAGTGATTTGCGGGGAGTAATCAAGATACTCATACAAATTAAAAAATGTTTTTAAGCCTGTCATTACACTGTACAAATCCCCAAATCAAAGTCTATGAACGAATACCTCCAGTTTAAGATCAACGCAATAAGAAACAGCAGATACAGTAGAACATCTTGACTTACCAGAGTGTCTCGGACTGGAACAAAGGTTATTTGCAGATGAGAGTGAGTAGTGGCTGTGGAGGGACAAAGAGTATTTTATAGTTGGTGTGGGGAGGGCCTAGTGCCTCTGGTCAACCACCCTGCCAGTCCAGCACACTGACCAATAGGCTCTGTTTCACCCTCTCACTCCACTGTATTCTCACACAGAATTCACCATTGATGGCTATGCCAGTCTTTTACCATGTTATAATGGTCAATTTACAGTATTGTTTGAATCCCATTGTTTTGAATGACAGTATGACTGAGCTGAATTTGTGGATTTGGGCTTCCAGGTTTACAGCTGATGTCTAAGAAAGGGATATCACTAGATTGCATTATATCATAATAGGCTATCTAATGTTCACATGATTGTACAGCCAATAGATTTTTATTTTGTCCTTAAAAAGGTTGGACAATTTACAGTTACGAACTCTATACCCCCTTTAAAGTATTGCCAACCGAATTAGGCAAAACAAACAAACAAGACTTTTACCCTCTCCCCCTATACGTCTTCGTAACCTCCACCCTTAAACCACTTTACCTGTAACTGTAAAGAGGATTTTCTATGCATGGCCATTTGTATTGATCTCTCAGACTTTGGACCTTCTGGTTGCCACAATCCCCTACCAGCATTTTGTCCGAGACAATGGCCTGTTTCAGAGGAAATGGATGGTTGTGCATGTTAATGAACACATTTCTTTTCACTTGTCGAGTTCGCCAGACGTGTGCCCTCTGCACCCCCAGACTACTAAGTAGGCACAGCCATCCATGTCAAACTCATGTTACAAAAGTTAAATATGTTTTGATGTTTCACCATTATGAATAGATGCCTGAACTGTAGGAATGATAAGTGTTACAGTTAACTAGAACAGAAATGGAGAGGGCTCAGAATTAGTTTATTTACTTGAACTATTGAGCTAAGACTTCCAAATTTGAGGTGGCTAAAGTCTAGGTATGCATAAGCTACAAAAAGCTTAACCTACAGTAGCAACATGATCCCTTACTGTTTAATTAAAAAGAGGTTGAAAAAAAGTGATCAAGTTCCAGAATACATTGAATTCCTGTTCTACTGACTTCACCCTCCCACGAACTCCCTCAACTCTCTGGCCAGCATCTGTTTTGCATTCTGCGCAGGCAGCAGTTGGGAGAAAGTGCTTTTTACTGCATGATAAATGTTTCTTTGTCTCTTCCGAAATATATTTCACATACTTCGGACAACAGTTGACCATTGTCCAGTGAAAACAGTTGTTCTTGTGTGAAGAAATCAGCGTTGTAGTCAGATGACTATATAAACAGATCCAGTCAAATCCATAATCTATCATTTTCCATACCCCTTCTCTCTATAACTCATGAAGCATAAAACAAACTACACTCTGGAAAATATTATTGGTAGGAGGTTGAGCTTGAGTTTTTCTAGATGATTTCAGCTGAGCTCAGAGAAAGATCCACCAATCCCAAACAATCATCTGATCATATCACATACACTCTATCCAATGTCCTGACAGGACTGTTGGGGGGTGAAAGAAGGTGAAAGAGTTAACGACGGGACTCCGAGCTGAGAATAAATCAATTCCTCTCTCTCTCTCTCTCTCTCTCTCTCTCTCTCTCTCTCTCTCTCTCTCTCTCTCTCTCTCTCTCTCTCTCTCTCTCTCTCTCTCTCTCTCTCTCTCTCTCTCTCTCTCTCTCTCTCTCTCTCTCTCTCTCTCTCTTTCTCTCTCTCCGATCAATGATGATGGTTTGAGAACAAACAAATCGGTGTTATGGTGTATCACGTATCAAGTAAAAGGGTTCATACAGTGCAAGATGAAGAGAATAAAGCATTGTGTTTGTATTGTGTCTGATGGCTCTGATGGGTCTGGTGGACTTGTGACTTCCCATCTTTAAGGGATGCATATAATGAGCCACAGTGGTGGGGGATGCTGGGACAGTAGTGAAGACACAACAGACAGGGCTCTGTAAAGACCAGCCAAGCAACCAATCACGTGCTCCCATTGACTAGTCATCTCAGGGCAGGAGTTGTATTACCGGGATGTGAGTGTGACTGTCACGCCTTGGCCACATCAGCTAGCTATCCATCAGTGTCTTTAATATTGCCATTGATACTGGTGTTAACCCAACCCAAAAACGGGATTATATGGCTTGGAGATGTTGGTAGACAGATTTGTTATAATTGTGGCTTAAAGCAAGAGTCCTTAATTGAAACAATAAGAAAGTGCCCAACCCGCCTCTATTTTGGTAAAAAGCTGAGGGATGGGCCTGGAGAAATGTAATCACTCTGAAATTCAGAGACAGAGCTTTGGATGCAAGGACTGACCATCCATGATATCATTGTTTTAACCATGTTTTGAGGCTATAAAGTGTTTGTTTACTTTTAAATTGTTTACAAACATTATAGTAAAAAACAAGCTCATATTTTGGGATCTGATGGGGTACGACAGTTGAACTAAGCTCATGAGGCATTTATACGTTATATTCTTCAAGAATCAATGGGTATATCATTAATTTATAAGTCCAAAATGGATATAGCAAATTCTAGTTCAGGATTCTACCTTTTTTGAAATTGTATTTGACATCTTACAAGTTAAATATCCCCCTTTAAAATGTTGAAGACATTTTTTTATCTCGCTGTAACTCTCCAAAAGAGACATGTCACCTTTTGTAGTGTGAGATAATGTGGTCTCCCTGTGTTTTGCTGTAACCATGGCTACAGGTCAGATCCTCTCACTAAATTGAAAAGGTTTGCCAAGTGGCTGACTCATCCCTGGCAGAGTGCAAGGAGCTCCAGTGGTCTGGACAATGACTGGGGGAGTAACCAGGGGTAAAACTAAGAAAACAACACTGAGGTTTGATCATCTGAGGACATACAGTATGTTCTCATCTCTCTCCATCTCTCTCCTTCTCTCTCCTTCCCTCCCTTTCTCTACCATTCTCTCCTCTTCTCTCGCTTTCTCTCTCCTTCTTTCTTATTCTCTTCCCTTATCTCCCCATTTTCTGTCATCTCTCCTTCTCTCTCCTCTCTCCTTCTCTCTCCATCTCTCTCCTTCTCTTCCATTCTCCCCCCTTCTCCAATTGGTGGATTTCTACTTCAACTGGGATATATATTGCTTGTAAGTCATTTATTAGAGTGGGACTTTAGGCTAACCAGTTATTCTACTGGTCCCCTTAGCTTGCCATTTTAAAAGATATCCAGAAATGTAATGTTGGACTCTTTGCCACAAGGTGGCACCCATGCTGCACATAGAAGACAAGTTTCAAGTTTCAAGACACACACAAAACGGTTATCAGTTTCAGACATCATGTACAACCCATCAGATTAAAAAGACTCATGCACATCCCATCAGATAAAAAAAAAACACACTGGTCATGGTATGGGTGAGGAGAGAAAGTAACAGCCTGCAGGGAACACTGCTTTTATGAGAAGGAAATGTAAAGTTTCCTTCAACACACACACTTCATTTTCCTCTTGATCCATTCTGTGTTCAGGGACACCACTCCTCATCAACCTCTACTAATTACATTGCATCTATTAACATATTTGATGTGCTCGACAGGTTATCATCAAGTCCCATCGCCAGCGTTTGTACAGATAAGTAGTGCATTTCACTGGAATTGAGTGGTGAAAAGGTTGAGGAAGGTTACGGACGATCTATTCTCCAAAGTAATTAACTCTATTTGGTGAGGTAATTTGCTAGCAGCAACTCCCAGAACATTTCCCTCTAAAGAAAATAGATATCTGGAATTGGTCCATTCACTATATGATAGGAGTTAGATGAGAGTTAGATTTCATAATGATAATAATGTTATGGTATTCACCACTAGAGGGAAGTAACTAAACACTTTATTTGGTAAAGAAGTCGTGACTACAGCACTTGAATGCTTGGCATACCCACATACAGAACACCCATTGCTCTTACAACCCATCTCAGTAGGCTTGTGACAGCCAATCAGATAACGATGCATGCCTCCGCCCATGCGTTGCTGACGCATGCCAGATCTTACAACGCCTGGATAAGTATTTGACCTATCAACGCCGACTGGTCGCTTTCCCCTGCTCAGACATTGCATGCATCACGTTCCACATCATCGACTGTGCAGTCGGGCACCAGATTGCTATAAACTATAATGTGATTAGCTGATACGTGAAATACCTTATACAGGCGTTGTAAGATCTGGCATGCGTCAGCAACGCCTGGGCAGAGAAACACGCACAACATCTTACAAGATGTCCATGTGATGAGATAACTGTGGGCCAACTTGAAGGAGTCTTCACACTTGATATATAATAATAATATGCCATTTAGCAGACTCTTTTATCCGAAGAGATTCACAGTCATGCGCGCATACATGGGTAGCCCCAGCGGGAGTCGAACCCCTTAACCCTTGGCGTTGCAAGCGCCATGCTCTACCGACTAAGCCACACAGGACCATTTGCACTGCCACTGACCCCTTGATTGGTAGTCATCATCACTGTGTCTATATTAGACAAATACCGTGCCATACTGACGCTCTATCCACCTTGGCAGTTGACTGAAGATTTGGCTGATGACACTCTGGATTAACTACTAACTTGTAATTGGCCTTCTTCCTGAGTGCCTCTCAGTTCATCACAGAGTAATCATGAGTCATCCTATATCCGCCAATCCTAATCCTGTGTGTGTTCCAATGCAACTCTCACTGAAGATAGGACAGGGGTCAGGGGATACAATCCCCACTCACAATCTGCTTAATCTTCATCCCCCTACAAAGAAAACACCCAGATGGACAGACATCCCCGTCGGCCAACATTCTAAGTTTATTTCCTGTCTACTACAGCTCTATTTCCTGTGTACTTTAGTACACCAATTTTTCAATGCAAGAAACACATACTGTAATATGAACTAGTCTTTAACTATGAATATTTCCATATAGCAAAGAAAGCAACAATGGGCCAATTTAGAGGGGTTTATTTGTTATGCAGATTGAAGCTCAGCTCAGTTGTAATTCAGACTTGGCAACAGTAGTGCAGTCTTGCTCCTCTGTTTGTATACACTTACAAGTGAAGTGGCTCAGTCAGGAGACTTCTAGAAGTGACCAGGGACTGGAATAGCAACATCTACACCCCTATTTAGATTATGGGTCAGTGTACTAGCAGGGCAGGGCTGGGGATGAGTAGTGTGTGTGTGTGTGTGTGTGTGTGTGTGTGTGTGTGTGTGTGTGTGTGTGTGTGTGTGTGTGTGTGTGTGTGTGCTCCCGTGGGTGCCTGCTTGTGTGTGTGTGTTGGCTAATCCTGTCATTCAGACTCTCTACTAACTCTGCCAACTGCCTCACTGAGACAGACAGTTAAAGTCTGCCAGGCCTAACACCATAGGTGGGTCTCCGGCCTCTGCCGGAAGAGACTCCACCAGAAGAGACAAACAAACAAAACAGACTACTGTGGAAGAAACTGAGGTCACATGACATCAGGCCATTTAGCTCTAGGCTTAGTGAAGATAATTACCAGAACTACAGGGGGCAGCTGAGACTTTGGAACAAGTCTCGACTTGTTCTGAATTCTTTGCATAACACCAGAAGAATAGCTACTGTGATAAATTATTGTATTCATGGTCTTACACTCAGGCTGATTAGGAGAAGATAATGTCTCATTATACTGTGATTAAAATGATAGTAGCCTCAGGTAGCAATGTGAACAGCCTTTATGAGTATAACCTTGTAGGCCTACTTTCTTCTTCAGATCTAGGTACGCAGCTATTTAGAAAGGATTTTGAATAGAACTGGGGATCTCATTATGGTAATAGGAATTTGATTAAAGAGGTAGGGTGCCTCTGTTTAATAAGGGTGCTACTGATAAAGAATGGAACACCTTGAATAGTTGCACTATTACCAACAGCCAGAAGCCTCTTTGAAATTGTATTGAATAAATTAGAATACAGCTACATTACTTTATGCCAAAATCTAAAGGTAGAATTGCTTGGTTTTGTTACACAATAGATGCCAAGAATTGCCATATTATTGTGATAAATTACTATCAATTCCGTATCAATTTAGCTTTAAAATGATGTGAGTCAAAGGTTATCTGGGAGGAATGCTATGCCATTCTGTACAGTTCTACAGAGCTCATTTGCTTCTAGTACTGTTTTCCCTCCTGAACCATATGAGGGAACATATTTCATAGCAACATATGGGGGTGGTACCCCTACAGTAACTCTGTAGCCTACTATACAGTCCAATTCATTACTGGCCTCTCTCTACTACACTCCAATCATGTTGGACACACACACACACACACACACACAAACATATTTTAGAGCTGAGCAATTGGACGGGAGGAAATGGCCATGTAACCTTTTTAAAGGGTGTGGTAGTTCTCACTTGGCATCATTTAGTCTCTATAATAAGTCTGTAAAGTCCACTGGCTCTGCTAGATGACAGATTTATCTGGCTTTATGAAGCAACCCTTTGCTTTAATCTTAGTTTAATGGCATGGTTCAGTATAGTAGCATGCAGGGAGTGAGAGTGCACAACCCTTACAAAAAAACATGCGCAATTTTCAAATGTGAAATGGTTGTTTTCACATGTTTATCTTAAATTTCACATTTGAAATAATATTTTCACATGTATTACATTTAGAGTTCACATGTTAACACCACCTTTTCTCATGTGGGAGGATAACATGTTTTCACCTCACATGTGAATTGCAAGTTCACATGTGGGGGTGAATGAGTGTTATTCTCCTCGCATGTGAAAAGCTGGTGTTAACATGTTGCAGTAGCAATGTTTCCACGTGTGGAATTGTGAATTCTGTAATGCCATTCTGTAAAAAGGCTACTTAGCCTACCTGAGTATAATAATTAAAGTGCTTTAAAAAATAATAATGAATTATTGTAGTCCTCCATGGTGATATACAGCTGTCATAATGTGACCACTGCACATTTTTCTTAAATCTGCATCTCTACATGTATGACAGCCATTCCATTCCAGTGTCTGTTGAATTCCAACACAGGCACACCTCATTCTACTGAATTAGGTACTGATTAGGTGATCACATGAACCAAATCTTATTTAACAAGGAAAAGTATAAAAACCACTGCTGTGGTCATCACTATCCTCTTGCAATAGGACCAGCTGGATGGCAAAAACGGTGCTAATATTACCTCAAAAGTAATATTAATCAAAAAATAACTATTGACCATGCCAAAAGAGTTGAAAAGGAAAGTTTTGAGTGAGGAAAAGAAGGCATCAATTCTGGCTTTACTGGCAGAGGGAAACAGTGAGTGTCAGGTTGCTTCCATCCTTAAAATTTCAAATACGGCGGTTCATAAGAACAAGGTCAAGCAGCAGACATTGGAGACAACAAAGCTACAGACCGGCAGAGGGCGAAAACGACTCTCTACTGACCGGGATGACCGCCAACTCATTCAAATGTCACTCAACAACCGTAGGATGACATCAAGTGACCTACAAAAAGAATGGCAAACGGCAGCTGGGGTGAAGTGCACGGCGAGGACGGTTCGAAACAGGCTCCTAGGGGCAGGGCTGAAGTCGTGCAAAGCTAGAAAAAAGCCCTTCATCAATGAGAAGCAAAGAAGAGCCAGGCTGAGGTTTGCAAAAGACCATAAGGATTGGACCGTAGAGGACTGGAGTAAGGTCATCTTCTCTGATGAGTCCAATTTTCAGCTTTGCCCAACACCTGGTCGTCTAATGGTTAGACGGAGACCTGGAGAGGCCTACAAGCCACAGTGTCTCGCACACACTGTGAAATTTGGTGGAGGATCGGTGATGATCTGGGGGTGCTTCAGCAAGGCTGGAATCGGGCAGATTTGTCTTTGTGAAGGGCGCATGAATCAAGCCACGTACAAGGTTGTCCTGGAAGAAAACTTGCTTCCTTTTGCTCTGACATTGTTCCCCAACTCTGAGGATTGGTTTTTCCAGCAGGACAATGCGCCATGCCACACAGCCAGGTCAATCAAGGTGTGGATGGAGGACCACCAGATCAAGACCCTGTCATGGCCAGCCCAATCTCCAGACCTGAACCCCATTGAAAACTTCTGGAATGTGATCAAGAGGAAGATGGATGGTCACAAGCCATCAAACAAAGTCGAGCTGCTTGAATTTTTGCGCCAGGAGTGGCATAAAGTCACCCAACATCAATGTGAAAGACTGGTGGAGAGCATGCCAAGACGCATGAAAGCTGTGATTGAAAATCAGGGTTATTCCACCAAATATTGATTTCGGAACTCTTCCTAAGTTAAAACATTACTATTGTGTTGTTTAAAAATGAACATTAACTTATTTTCTTTGCATTATTCGAGTTCTGACAACACTGCATATTTTTTGTTATTTTGACCAGTTGTCATTTTCTGCAAATAAATGCTCTAAATGACAATATTTTTATTTGGAATTTGGGAGAAATGTTGTCAGTAGTTTATAGAATAAAACTAAAATGTTATTTTTACCCAAACACATACCTATAAATAGTAAAACCAGAGAAACTGATAATTTTGCAGTGGTCTCTTAATTTTTTCCGCAGCTGTATGCATGTTTACATAGCGCTACCACCAGGGAGAGGCATTCGGAGTGCTTCTGATGCAGGCGCGCGCCTCTTCGTCGTCAATGGTCCGTGACCGTTGGAAGAAGCCCAGCTTCTGTTATTGTTAGATGTCCTTTGGTTTTTATTACATTCAATATACAGGCCTAAAAGGGATTTATTTTGTATTTGAAAATGTGTGAATGTGTTTGCAACTGGAATTAATGTGAACAGATACACTATATATATAAAAGTATGTGGACACCTCTTCAAATGAGTGGATTAGGCTATTTCAGCCACACCCGTTGCTGACAGGTGTTTAAAATCGAGCACACCGCCATGCAATCTCCATACACAAACATTGGTAGTAGAATGGCCTTACTAAAGAGCTCAGTGACTTTCAACGTTGCACCGTCATAGGATGCCACCTTTCCAACAAGTCAGTTCGTCAAATATCTGCCCTGCTAGAGCTGCCCCGGTCAACTGTAAGAACTGTTATTGTGAAGTGGAAACATCTAGGAGCAACAATGGCTCAGCCTCAAAGTGGTAGGCCACACAAGCTCACAGAACGGGACCGCCAAGTGCTGAAGCACGTAGCGCGTAAAAATAGTCTGTCCTCAGTTGCAACACTCACTACCGAGTTCCAAACTGCCTCTGGAAACAACGTCAACACAAGAACTGTTCGTTGGGTCCATGAAATGGGTTTCCATGGCTGAGCAACCACACACAAGCCTAAGATCACCATGTGCAATGCCAAGCGTGTGAGTGATGAATCACGCTTCACCATCTGGCAGTCCGACGGACAAATCTGGGTTTGGCAGACGCCAGGAGAACGCTACCTGACCAAATGCATAGTGCCAACTGTAAAGTTTGGTGGAGGAGGAGTAATGGTCTGGGGCTGTTTTCATGGTTTGGGCTAGGCCCCTTAGTTCCAGTGAAGGGAAATCTTAACGCCACAGCATACAATGACATTCTAGACAATTTTGTGCTTCCAACTTTCTGGCAACAGTTTGGGGAAGGCCCTTTCCTGTTTCAGCAAGGAAATGCCCCTGTGCACAAAGCAAGGTCTATACAGAAATGGTTTGTCGAGATCGGTGTGAAAGAACTTGACTGGCCTGACCTCATCAAAAACCTTTGGGATGAATTGGAATGCCGACTGCGAGCCAGGCTTGGTCGCCCAACATCAGTGCCCGACCTCACTAATGCTCTTGTGGCTGAATGGAAGCAAGTCCCCGCAGCAATGTTCCAGTATCTAGTGGAAAGCCTTCCCAGAAGAGTGGGCTGTTATAGCAGCAAAGTGGGGACCAACTCCATATTAATGCCCATGATTTTGGAATGAGATTTTCGACAAGCAGGTGTCCACATACTTTTGGTAATGTAGTGTACCTACAAAAACATGATTTTGAATTAGGGCTGTCAGAGTTAATCAGTTAACTCAAGTTAACTTCTTGTAATTTTAGTGCACATTTTTTAATTAATTAATTGCATGGTCTGAAAGCATTCGAAATACATTGAAAACATCCAAAATACAAATTGACATTGAGGATAAAGAACGTGTGCTTTATCAATATACCAGATTTTGCTAACCGTAACCTGAACAAAATCAAGACATACATTTTCTTGTTGCGCTTTTCATATAAAAGCTTAAATTACAGCTCAATTTGAGCAAATTCTGAATTTGTGATTAATCGTGATCAATCACAGCAAATCCTGCGATTAACTCAATAAAAAGTTAAAGTTTTTGACAGCCCTTTTTTTAATTGAACAGTCAATATTCTGAGATGGAGACCTGGGGTCTAATCCCACCAGTTATAAAAGCAGTGAAATGTTAGGAGTCATGTGAAAAATCCATGTGAGTCTTCACACGTGTCTGAAAAACACTAGTCTGACTTGTTTTTTTATATATATACAGTGCCTTTCGGAAAGTATTCAGACCCCTTGACTTTTTCCACATTTTGTTAGGTTACTGCCTTAATCTAAAATTGATTAAATTGTTTTTTTCTCCCTTCATCAATCTACACACAATACCCCATAATGACAGAGCAAAAACGATTTTTAAGAAATGTTAGCTAATTTATTAAAAATAAAAACGGAAATATCATATTTACATAAGTATTCAAACCCTTTACTCAGTACTTTGTTGAAGCACCTTTGGCAGCGATTACAGCCTCGGGTCTTCTTGAGTATGATGCTACAAGCTTGGCACACCTGTATTTGGGGAGTTTCTCCCATTCTTCTCTGCAGATCCTCTTAAGCTCTGTCAGGTTGGATGGGGAGTGTTGATGCACAGCTATTTTCAGGTCTCTCCAGAGATCGGGTTCAAGTCCGGGCTCTGGCTGGGCCACTCAAGGACATTCAGAGACTTGTCCCGAAGCCAATCCTGCGTTGTCTTGGCTGTGTGCTTTGGGTCGTTGTCCTGTTGGAAGGTGAACCTTCGCCCCAGACTGAGGTCCTGAGTGCTCTGGAGCAGGTTTTCATCAAAGATCTCTCTGTACTTTGCTCCGTTCATCTTTGCCTCGATCCTGACTAGTCTCCCAGTCCCTGCTGCTGAAAAACATCCCCACAGCATCAAGCTGCCACCACCATGCTTCACCGTAGGGATGGTGCCAGGTTTCCTCCAGACATGACGCTTGACATTCAGGCCAAAGAGTTCAATCTTGGTTTCATCAGATCAGAGAATCTTGTTCCTCATGGTCTGAGAGTCTTTAGGTGCCTTTTTGGCAAACTCCATGAGGGTTGTAATGTGCCTTTTACTGAGGAGTGGCTTCCGTCTGGCCACTCTACCATAAAGGCCTAATTGGTGGAGTGCTTCAGAGATGGTTGTCCTTCTGGAAGGTTCTCCCATCTCCACAGAGGAACTCTAGAGCTCTGTCAGAGTGACCATCAGAGTCACCTCCCTGACCAAGGCCCTTCTCCCCCGATTGCTCAGTTTGGCCGGGCTCTAGGAAGAGTCTTGGTGGTTCCAAACGTATTTCATTTAAGAATGATGGAGGCCACTGTGTTCTTGGGGACCTTCAATGCTGCAGAAATGTTTTGGTACCCTTCCCCAGATCTGTGCCTCGACACAATCCTGTCTCAGAGCTCTACGGACAATTCCTTGAACCTCATGGCTTGGTTTTTGCTCTGACATGCACTGTCAACTGTGGGACCTTATATAGACAGGTGTGTGCTTTACCAAATCATGTCCAATCAATTGAATTTACCACAGGTGGACTCCAATCAAGTTGTAGAAACATCTCAAGGATTATCAATGGAAACAGGATGCACCTGAGCTCAATTTCGAGTCTCATAGCAAAGGGTCTGAATACTTATGTAAATAAGGTATTTCTGTTTTTATTTGTAATACATTTGCAAAAATTTCTAAAAACCTGTTTTCGCTTTGTCATTATGGGGTATTGTGTGTAGATTGCTGAGGAAATTATTTCATTTAATCCATTTTATAATAAGGCTATAACGTAACAAAATGTGGAAAAGGTCAAGGGGTCTGAATACTTTCCGAAGGCACTGTATTTGCTTCACATATGATTTGTTTTTTTGTTGCTCCCTCTCTCTCTCTCTCTCTCTCTCTCTCTCTCTCTCTCTCTCTCTCTCTCTCTCTCTCTCTCTCTCTCTCTCTCTCTCTCTCTCTCTCTCTCTCTCTCTCTCTCACTCTCTCTCTCTCTCTCTGTACTGTACCTGCTGTCTCAACCTCTTAAATGCTCGGCTTTGAAAGCCAACGGACATTTACGCCTCAATGGGTTGACCTGTTGTACCCTCTATAACCACTTGAACATCTTGAAGAACGATCTGGCATAAATGGCCATGTATTCTTATAATCTCTACCCGGCACAGCCAAAAGAGGACTAGCCACCCCTCAAAGCCTAGTATTCTCTCTAGGTTTCTTCCTAGGTTCTTGCCTTTCTAGGGATTTATTTTCATAGCCACCGTCCTTCTACATCTGCAATGCTTGCTCTTTGGGGTTTTAGGCTGGGTTTCTGTACAAGCACATTGAAACAACTGCTAATGTAAAAAGGGCTTTATAAATGAATGTGGGATACATTCTGGCCATCTAGATGAATTCAGACTGGAGAGCAAATTGAAAACATTTGCCTTGATTATAAAACCTACATCTCTGTATCCTGCGAACTTCATTAATTAGGGATGATCATTCTTAAAGGGCATCGGCCAGAGCCAAAGCCCCAGACACATCATATTTAAGTAACCTCTGGGGATGGGTAGGTGTACTGTACGCATACACACACACACACACACTCACACACACACACAGATGCGCACACACACACAGACACACACACTGGGGATGGGGAGGTGCACACACACACACACACACACACACATGCATGCACATACACGCACACACACACACACACACACACACACACACACACACACACACACACACACACACACACACACACACACACACACACAGACAGACAGACAGACACACAAACACATACACAAAAGAGTATCTGTCCAGCTGACCTCTCACTAAGATAACACATTACTCACCGCTGCCACTAGAGAGTCAGTGCCATGGGAGAGCATGCAGCTCCAACACATGGACAGTGACTAGGCTGGGTGTTTATACCATCAGTGGGAATTAGAGGACATCCATCAACCTGCCCTTTAGAATTAAGGCTAAATTATGTGTTAAGTGCAGATGTATGGGGACACACTTTACTATCATTCGGTAACACTGATTTAGATCATAAAGTTCTGGACACATGAATGTATTATCCAACACCCAGTTTTATTTTCACATTATGACGTGCTGAATGTAAATCTATTTAGCTAGCTATACCTTCCTCTTTATGTTTTTTCTGTTATTTACCATCTAAAACAGATTGTACATCTCTAGTGACACTATAAATGTCATGACTTATACATTTATCATCTCAAAGGTACCTGCAGAATATCCAGGTGAAGAGGTCTAAATCCCAGAAGAATTCAATTGGCCGTGTGGGTTGCCATGGAGATAGAGGGTGCCAAACCCTGTGACCTCTGGGTAACCAGAGTGTAACTGAATTGGGACTTTATGATTTCCCGGTAAAGTACCTTATAACAAAGTTAGGTTGCTCCAACGTTGTCACATTGTAATGGTCATGACCTTCTCACCACCTATTTGCAACGTTGTGACAACGTGGTGTGTTGTTAGTAGGGTTGGCTTCTAGCACTTTCATTAGCCTTCGCTTTCTTAAAGAATAATGCAACAAAGGCAGATGGTTATCTGTGGATTAGGGATTAGATTAGTGGGGCATTGCTCAGATACAGACTAGGAAATGTACCTACAGAATATACTTCCCTTCAACAGATCAGATTATATTCCACTCAGTCCTGCCACTGAACATTTTCTCTGATCTGAACACTGCAATATTATTATGCGTGATGATATTAACAATAACTTTATTCTGTCGGTAGAATAAAAATACCTAACTTTTCTCCCAGCAATAAAATATGGATTTTATGGACTGTGTAATGAGTCAGCACAGCTCATCAAATCATAGCAGTCCTCTCTGCAGTAAAAGCGGTAGCATTTGGAACGAGAGACATAATTGTGGCTCTAGGCAGACACTTACTGCAGCACACTCATTGAACGTTTTCACTCAGTCTGAATTGATTGGTGTGGATTATAACCCAAAGCATTTAATCTTTTAACCTGTGCTATGTTTATGTGTGTGTGTCTGTGCGTGCTTGTCCATGCCAGAGGGCAAGTCCACTGAGCCAATTAAATGAGCCGATGCACATGCCCCATGTTGTCCGCTTGAGAAAACAAGCTGTGTTTTGTTGTTGTCCTACGTGTGATGAATACCATGGAGTGAACGCTAAATGATATGGTGATAAATGCTCATAAATATCATATGATTGACTGTATGACTAATCCGTTTGAAGGCCTAGCTGCCTGCCTGTCCTAGCTAATGAAGCAAAGGCATACAGATTGATATGATGTTTGAGTCCCCAATGGCACCCTATAACCTATATAGTAAACTTATCTACAAAGCTAACAATGGATATATTGAATTTGGCTTATACTACTATGGAAACATATTGGATAACACATTCATAAATGGCAAAAAAAGACAGTCCAAAAATGTATCATAACGAATAAGGTTTTGAAGTGTCTGTCCTATATCTAGAAGACATAAGAAAGCTCAGGAAATATATATATTTAACTCCTTATTTTTGTTGCCACAAAACTACCTCCATACTTCCATTCATTTGTATGGGTTACCTTCAGACGAGTCCCATGGGGCTTGTAGGAGTCGTAGAGCAAAATGGACCATCATGTTCGTGAGAGTATCATCTTTCTACAAGAGTGGTCATATTATACTGAACAAAAATATAAACGCAACATGTAAAGTGTTGGTCCCATGTTCCATGAGCTGAAATAAAAGATCTCAGAAATGTTCCATATGCACAAAAAGCTTATTTCTCTCAAATGTTGTGCACAAATTTGTTTACATCCCTATTAGTGAGCATTTCTCATTTGCCAAGATAATCCATCCACCTGATAGGTGTGGCATAACAAGAAGCTGATTAAACAACATGATCATTACACAGGTGCACCTTGTGCTGGGGACAACAAAAGGCCACTCTAAAATGTGCCGTTTTTTCACACAACACAATGCCACAGATGTCTCAAGTTTTGAGGGAGCATGCAATTGGCATGCTGACTGCAGGAATGTCCATCAGAGCTGTTGCCAGAGAATTTAATGTTCATTTCGCTACCATAAGCAGACTCTAATGTCAATTTAGAGAATTTGGCAGTACGTCCAACCGGCCTCGCAAACGCAGCCCACATGTATTGAGATGCAGCCCATGCAAACCCCCAGATATTGCTAGCTTAAACTGACGGATTTTGCTGGGATTTTTTTATTTTGTATTTATGATTCCCTTCACTGACATATTCTCATGAAAATGTAGGAGACAGACAGATGTGGGAAGCAGTTTAGTCTATCTGGGCAGTATACACTGTAAATACATGTACTCAACTCATGGCAGTTGTCATATCAAATGTTCTCATGATGCTAGTCATCTTTTGATTATCATATCCACATGCTGTATGTTTGATAGCAAAACAGCAATAGTACTTGTACAAAAAGGATACTGTGCCGGTGTAGATTGGTTGAGCAGAGCAACACTGCTGTTCCATGGTATTGGTCAATTAGTGCTAGGGTATTTATTTGGTGGGCCATTTGTTCTATCTAGCACCATGGGAACCAGAAGAGCATGGATGGGACTTCAAATGAGCTTTTCTCTTGGCTCAATACACAGCCAGCCCAGAGAGCTGCCATCCCACTCAGTGTGTGTTACGAAAGACTCATATGATAGATTGGTGTTCATCTAGTCCAGTAACAGTAGAATCCTATGAGCAGACATTTTTATTAAATAGTACAAGTGCTATTGCTTGGGAGCATTGGATATGACAACTGTCATGAGTTGTATATGTATTTCTATACTGTCCAGATAGACTACACAGCTTCCCTCATCCGTCTCTCTCCTCAACGAGGAGGGGAATCATGAATAAATAATTGCTGTAAACGCTAAACAGGTTGCACTGCCTCTGGTGCAAAACAGACTTAAAGGTCCAATGAAGCCGTTTCTATCTCAATATCAAATCATTTCTGGGTAACAATTAAGTGCCTTATTGTGATTGTTTTCAACTAAAATTCTCAAAAAGACAACAAAATAGCTTCTTAGCAAAGAGCAATTTCTCAAGCAGGAATTTTGCTAGGACTGTTTGGGAGTGGTCTGAGTGGGGAGGGGAAAACGGAAAACTAGCTGTTATTGGCAGAGATGTTTGGAACTCTCTTTTTTATTGGTCTATTCCATCCCACCAAAACAGGTTGGAATTTCCGGCAGTCTTTCAAACAGCTCTTACACTAAAAGGGCATTATCATAATTTTCACTATTTCACAGTATTATTCCAAACTCATAGTGTGGAAATATACACTGAGTGTACAAAACATTAGGATCCCCTTCATAATATTGAGTTGCACTCCCTTTTGCCCTCAGAACAGCCTCAATTCATCAGGGATGGAGTCGAAAGCGTTCAACAGGGATGCGGGCCCATGTTGACTCCAATGCTTCCCACAGCATTGGAGTCAACAGGCTGGATGTCCTTTGGGTGGTGGACCATTCTTGATACACACAGGAAACTGCTGAGTCCTTCTAGCTTCATGTCAGACCAGTGGCAAATCATTTTTAGAAATAGAGAAGAGTAACGGCCCAAGGCAACTGCCCTGAGGGACACAGCACTGTACATACAGTATCTGATGTCAGAGAAGCTTCCATTGAAGAACACTCTCTGGTTTCTATTGGATAAATAACTCTCCAACCATGTGATGGCAGGTGATGTAAAGCCATAGCAAGTTAGTTTTTTCAATAACAATTTATGATCAATAACATCAAAGGCTGCACTGAAATCTAACAACACAGCTTCAACTATCATCTTATTATTCATTTATTTTAACAAATCATCAGTCATCTGAGTCAGTGCAGTACAAGTTGAGTGCCCCTTCTATATATGCATGTTGAAAGTCAGTAGTTACGTTGTTCTCTGAAAAAAAAAGCACTGTATTTGGTCAAACACCACTCTCTTCATTAGTTTATTAAGAACAGGCAGCAAACTGATTGGGAGGCTGTTAGAGCCAGCTAAGGGTGCTTTACTATTTTTAGGCAGTGGAATTATTTTAGCTTCCTTCCACACCTGTGGATGCACACACTCCTTTAGGCTTTGGTTAAAGATATAGCAAATAGGGGTGGCAGTACAGTCTGCTGACATTCTCAATAGTTTCCCATGTTTCATATAATTTATCTTGGTTTGGTAATGTAATTTATTCTTATTTCTGTTAAGTTTAGTCACAAAATGTATCAATTTACAGTATGTCAACCAATTAGCTGAGCAGACTGACTTGTTTGCCACCTTTTGCATAATTTATTTGAACCATACAATGTTTCAATTCATCATCAATCCAGAGGGCTCTAACAGTTCTCACAGTTAATTTCTTACAGTTTTTTTCAATTGTTTAAGCACAATTTTGAAAACAGGGCCCGGTTTGTCAAAACACTACACACAATTAGCACAACCCTACACCAAAGTAGCACAACACTTCAGATCATTTACAAAATGGAACACTTTTGTCAAAACTATACACGACTTCATAAAAACAATATTTTGTTACTATATGAAACACACACATTTCATATGACTTCAATCTTTTTGAACCAGTTACACACTGCTGTTGCTAATCTAAAACACTTTTAGCAAGTCTAATTCTCAGTGATTAGAGTACTGTAAATGAAGTACACAGAGAAAGTGCAACTATACAAACACTACACAAGACCAATGCTGCAGACTAAGGAAAAATATCATTTATTTCTCTCCATATACCCAAATCAGTCAACATGTCCCAGTTTTCATGCTACTACAGTAGTGTGCATAACACTGTTAGCTCAGCAAACAACAGACAAACGTAAAATACTGTATCCAGTACAGGTTACAATTACAGTAAATAACAACAACAACAAACATAAAAAATAATCTGAAAAAAACTGACAATATTGTACAGAAAATACTACAGTAAACATACTATACATTATCTCTTCGCCTAGCTGGATCTGGCCAGAGAATTTCATCAACATCACAAGCAATATCCTCATTAGCATAATGACAACGCGGGAAGAACCGTCTTGAATGTCGAATCCATCCTTGCACAGCTGCGGCGTCGACTTGGTCACAGGCGTCCTCCATGGCCTGAATGAGGGGTACCTGAGCCTGGGGCTGGAGATCGTAAACCTTCCACCGCCATGCAGAGAAAAACTCTTCGATAGGGTTTAGAAACGGAGAGTATGGTGGAAGGTATAGAACTGTCAACTGTGGATGGTGTTGAAATCAGTTCTGGACCAAAGCAGAGCGGTGGAATGACACATTGTCCCAGATGACAGTGTATTGCATCTGGTGCATTTCATTACCTGCTGTGACGATGTGGGGCAATCGGTCCAAAAATGCGAGAATGTGAGGTGTGTTGTAAGGGCCCATTTTGGCATGACGGAGGAGAACCCCATGCTGTGAAATGGCAGCGCAAAGGGTGATGTTACCCCCACGTTGCCCTGGGACATTGATTATAGCCCTGTGGCCAATGATATTTCTGCCTCTCCTTCTTGCTTTTGTGAGGTTGAACCCTGCCTCATCAATATATATGAATTCATGCAGGATTTCCTCAGCATCCATCTGCAAAACTCTCTGAAATACAGTGAAAGACAAGATTGTGTAGTTCAGGATAGGTCTAGTATACAGTCAATGTAAAAAAGTAATGTGTGCAGTATGCAACATCACAGTGCTAAAGTGAACAATACAAACCTCCACATACTCATGCCGCAGCCGTTTGACCCTCTCTGAATTCCGCTCAAAGGGCACTCGATAAAGTTGTTTCATTTGAACCCGATGCCTTTTCAGGATGCGTGCCAGTGTTGACTGAGAGACCTGATGGACATTATTGAAAATGGCATGGTTGGCTTGTAGTTCTCTGAGCCTGATAGCATTATTGGCCAAAACCATGTTTATTATCTCTCTCTCGTTCTTGCGTGAATATGGGCCCCCTTCCTCCTTGTCGTTCCCGACCCTCAATCCTATGTAGAGAATAATACATGTAACTTACTGTACAATGTCACAGGAAGGGCTATCACAAGTGCTGATATGGTGCATTCAATAAGCGGCTGATTACTGTAACTGTAGACAGATCTTCTTTTACCTGTATTCCTGTCGAAAAGTCCTTATGACAGACGCCACTGCTGAACTCTCAGTCCAGCCTCCCTCAGCGTCAATCCGTGGTTCACAACATGGTCCACTAGTGTTGCACAAATGTCATTTGATAAGTTTGGTCCTCTTCTTCTTTGTGCACGTTCTCCTCCTGCTTCAGGTCTTCCTCGACCTCTGGCTCGACCTCTGCCTCTTCCTCTACCTCCTTCTCCTCCTCTGTGCACTCCTCCTCTCACCCTCACACTTCTTCTGACTCCTTCCATTTTGGTTGAAGGCAGGTGAACCTACCTGCTGCATTTTTATAGTACTTAAACCTGATTGGTGTGTCTACAATTTAGCAATCATGTGTTTGTGCACCTGATGGCTGTGTTTAACAGATTGGCTCATAGGTGTGGTAATTTGACAGTCAGTGCTTTGGAATTGCAAGGAAGCGACATCATAATATACTTCTGTGTCTGATGTATACAAGTGTGTTTAGTGTTTTGCAAATCACTGTGTGTAATGTTTTTCAAATAGTGTGAAGCTGACAATGTGCTTACAGTTGTGCAAATCTAGCCTTGTGTTTTGCTCCTTGAGTGTAAGGTTTTGCTAATTGTGGGAAAAGTTTAATTTTAGTGTGTAAGCAATCGTAAAAAACTGTAACAGGTGGATGCTTGTCAACAATTTGCATGAATAATTGTACAAATACTTCCAGTGTTGCATCTGGATTCACTTCCTCATACATCTTCAAAAAAAGAGTCCTGAGAAAACATTTTGTATGATCTCTTAGAAAATGATTTATGCCCAACCTTTGGCACTTTGGCTTTCCTTGTTATTGCCACAATGTTATGGTCACTACAGCCAATGGGAACTGAATTTGCTTTGGAGTAAAGCTCTTCAGCATTAGTGAAAATATGATAAATACACATTGGTATGCACTCTAGTAGTTGAGTGATAACCTGGGTCATATTACAGGCATTAGTCACAGTTAGAAGCTTCCTCTTGAGAGGACAGCTTGTTGCTAACCAGTCAATGTTTAGGTCACCCAGAAAATAGACCTCTCTGTTAACATCATCACACATTATCAAGCATTGCACACATACAGTATTATCCAAATACTGACTGTTAGCACTTGGTGGCCTATAGCAGCACCCCAAAAGAGGAGGCTTTAGATGAGGCAGGTGAACTTGAAACCACAACACTTCAACAACATTTGACATGATATCCTCTCTAAGCTTTACAGGAATATGGCTCTGAACATATACAGCAACACCTCCCCCATATCCGATGTTAGCAAGTTATTGATTTCATTAACTTTATTACTAAGGCTACATATATTAATATGGGTTATTCTTAGCCCTTTCCTGGGTAGGTTCTTGGAAAACAAATCAATAAAATAAAATAAAAATAAAGACATTGTTTGGCTAATAGAGTCAGTCAATCAGGCAGTTGTGAGTGTCAGTTGGTGTGTGTGTGATGTTGGGTTGAAGCGACTGACCCGGAAGCTTGGCTCTCTCACTCCTTCCAGGCTTTTGGGAGGGAGGGTGGACAATGAGCTTGTCATAGCAGATGTAAGCAATGTCCCCACGTTCTCTGGCATCTTTCATAGCTGGGATAAGTTATTTCCTCCTCTGGCGCATAGCTTCAGAGAAGTCCTCGTTGAGGAAAATGTTGGTTCCTCTCAAGTTCTTGGCACTCTCCAGAACAGCCATGGGAAGTACCGAAATATTCAGCTTTTACAAAATGTTATGCTGTTTTCAAATGAAACACAGTCCCTTGCTCTTGTTAAAGATTTTCAATAGACCGTTTAACCAGTGGTCATATGTCATAGTGCTTGGCTCTCAGAGTCAAGGTGACTGCAAAAACTAAAGTACAGCCTCAATATCAGAGTATTGCATTGGCTCTATCACTTGGAGACAATAAGGATTGGAGTCTACTGTCGCTATGGAGTTCTGGATGGAGATCCATCATACAGTACATAGCCTTCTGACAGGGAGATGAAATGGTAGCAGAGAGCAGTTACGATGAATTATAGTTTTTTTAATCCTCTGGCTCTGAGAAAAGAACACGCTACTGTACCTTCCATCACTAAGCTATGCTCCCCACAGCCAACTGACTCTGCGAAAACATTTTTTCTTGCTCAGCAACTTTTCAACTCCAGCCTGAGAGGAAGGAAAGCCATCGTTTGTAGCTGTTGTGACGGTAACAGCTAAGGGGATCAAAATAATAAACACATCACTTGGTCCTGCTCTCCTCTGCTTTTTATAAAGTTGTTTGGCTTAATTTATCCTGATATCTAAGCGCCGTTGTCTGCTATTTGTGTTTTTCTTTCCCAGTGAGTAGCCTACCCAACGTTGTGCACAACTCTTTCCAGAAGACAACAACCAAAAACTTGATGCCCTCTAACAAAGTGCCAGATAAGGTAATGAATGTACAACCAAGCAGAGTCTGAGTCAGTGCTGCTCACATTCCACATTCCAGGGAGCTGAAGTTAGGTGACTTGGGTATAACTTATGTTAGCTGGAGGAAGGCCTAAACCTTACAGACAGGTATGGTAGGCTGTACTTATTGACATGCTCCAGGACTTTGGCAAGTAGTAAGTCTTTTTTAAACCTCCCGCTTTGGGCTGGATGTTTCAATGTGTTGTTCATACATCCATAATCTATGAACAGAATTACTGTTTTACCTCAATTAGCCATGAAATCCCTCGTTTGAAAGCAATATTTTCTGGAAGCTGTGCTGCGCCATTTTCACTAAATTTCCCCCAGGTGGGCCAGCCTGTAGCAATTCGAGTTTAACCAATGAGCTTCAGCACCTCGCCATATGAGCGACAGTTAGCAAGATGCACATGATACACCCACAGCAGCATGAGAGAGAGAGCAATAACATGGTGGACATATCTGCACATACAGTGCCTTCAGAAAGTATTCACACCCCTTTACTTTTTCCACATTTTGTTGTGTCACAGCCTGAATTTAAAATTGATTAAATTGAGATTTTGTGTCATTGGCCTACACACAATACACCATAATGTCAAAGTGGAATTATGCTGAATTAATTGAAAATAAAAAGCTGAAATGTCTTGAGTCAATAAGTACTCAACCACTTTGTTGTGGCAAGCCTAAATAAGTTCAGGAGTAAAAATGTGCTTAACAAGTCACATAATAAGTTGCATGGACTCACTGTGTGCAATAGTAATAGTAACATGTTTTTAGAATGACTACCTTATCTCTATACCCCACTCATATAATTATCTGTAAGGTCCCTCAGTCGAACAGTGAATTTCAAACACAGATTCAACCACAAATACCAGGGAGGTTTTCCAATGCCTCACAAAGAAGGGCACCTATTATATAAATAAAAAATAAATAAAATTATATGTATATACAGTGGGGAAAAAAAGTATTTAGTCAGCCACCAATTGTACAAGATCTCCCACTTAAAAAGATGAGAGAGGCCTGTAATTTTCATCATAGGTACACGTCAACTATGAAAGACAAATTGAGAAAAAAATATCCAGAAAATCACATTGTAGGATTTTTAATGAATATATTTGCAAATTATGGTGGAAAATAAGTATTTGGTCACCTACAAACAAGCAAGATTTCTGGCTCTCACAGACCTGTAACTTCTTCTTTAAGAGGCACCTCTGTCCTCCACTCGTTACCTGTATTGATGGCACCTTTTTGAACTTGTTATCAGTATAAAAGACACCTGTCCACAACCTCAATCAGTCACACTCCAAACTCCACTATGGCCAAGACCAAAGAGCTGTCAAAGGACACCAGAAACAAAATTGTAGACCTGCACCAGGCTGGGAAGACTGAATCTGCAATAGGTAAGCAGCTTGGTTTGAAGAAATCAACTGTGGGAGCAATTATTAGGAAATGGAAGACATACAAGACCACTGATAATCTTCCTTGATCTGGGGCTCCACGCAAGATCTCACCCCGTGGGGTCAAAATGATCACAAGAACGGTGAGCAAAAATCCCAGAACCACACGGGGGGACCTAGTGAATGACCTGCAGAGAGCTGGGACCAAAGTAACAAAGCCTACCATCAGTAACACACTACGCCGCCAGGGACTCAAATCCTGCAGTGCCAGACGTGTCCCCCTGCTTAAGCCAGTACATGTCCAGGCCCGTCTGATGTTTGCTAGAGTGCATTTGGATGATCCAGAAGCGGATTGGGAGAATGTCATATGGTCAGATGAAACCAAAATATAACTTTTTGGTAAAAACTAAACTCGTCGTGTTTGGAGGACAAAGAATGCTGAGTTGCATCCAAAGAACACCATACCTACTGTGAAGCATGGGGGTGGAAACATCATGCTTTGGGGCTGTTTTTCTGCAAAGGGACCAGGACGACTGATCCGTGTAAAGGAAAGAATGAATGGGGCCAGGTATTGTGAGATTTTGAGTGAAAACCTCCTTCCATCAGCAAGGGCATTGAAGATGAAACGTGGCTGGGTCTTTCAGCATGACAATGATCCCAAACACACCGCCCTGGCAACGAAGGAGTGGCTTCGTAAGAAGCATTTCAAGATCCTGGAGTGGCCTAGCCAGTCTCCAGATCTCAACCCCATAGAAAATCTTTGGAGGGAGTTGAAAGTCCGTGTTGCCCAGCGACAGCCCCAAAACATCACTGCTCTAGAGGAGATCTGCAAGGAGGAATGGGCCAAAATACCAGCAACAGTGTGTGAAAACCTTGTGAAGACTTACAGAAAACGTACTTTGGTGCGAAAAGTGCAAATCAATCCCAGAACAAAAGCAAAGGACCTTGTGAAGATGCTGGAGGAAACAGGTACAAAAGTATCTATATCCACAGTAAAACGAGTCCTATATCGACATAACCTGAAAGGCCGCTCAGCAAGGAAGAAGCCACTGCTTCAAAACCGCCATAAAAAAGCCAGACTACAGTTTGCAACTGCACATGGGGACAAAGATCTTACTTTTTGGAAAATGTCCTCTGGTCTGATGAAACAGAAATAGAACTGTTTGGCCATAATGACCATCGTTATGTTTGGAGAAAAAAAGCGGTAGCTTGCAAGCCGAAGAACACCATCCCAACCGTGAAGCACGGGGATGGCAGCATTATGCTGTGGGGTGCTTTGCTGCAGGAGGGACTGGTGCAGGAGGGACCCCCTGTACATAGCCTCCCTACTGTTATTCTATTTTATTTTATTGCTTTCCTTTAATTATTTGTTATTTCTTATTTTTTACTTATTTATTTTTTACTTAACACTTTTTTTCTTAAAACTGCATTGTTGGTGAAAGACTTGTAAGTAAGCATTTCACTGTAAGGTCTACACCTGTTGTATTCGGCGCATGTGGCAAATAAAATTTGATTTGATTTTAATAGAAGCAAACCGGATGGACATCATGAAAATGATCGGAGAGGTTGAGGGTAGAGGAAGTTCAGGAGTAAAAACAAAAAAAATATAACTATTGTAAAATTGACTGTGTCCATAAAATGTATATAGTATGTATTAGCTGGAAGTAGAGGCCTAAGCATTGTTGTTCACTAGTTTACTCCAATTAGGGGAGGAGTGGTAGAGTTAGAAAGTAATAAAGGAAAATATATTTTTTTTAAATGATATTTACATATATATATATGTATGTATATGTTTTTATTTGTATGTATGTATGTATGTATGCATGTATGTGTATATGTATGTATTTATATGTGTATTTTTAATGGAATATCTACATAGGTGTACTGAGGCCCATTATCAGCAACCATCAGTGATGTGTTCCAATGGCACGTTGTGTTTGCTAATCCAAGTTTATCATTTTAAAAGGCTAATTGATCATTAGAAAACCCTTTTGCAATTATGTTAGCACAGCTGAAAACTGTTGTGCTGATTAAAGAAGCAATAAAACTAGCCTTCTTGAGACTAGTTGAGTATCTGGAGCATCAGCAATTGTGGGTTTGATTACAGGCTCAAAATGTCCAGAAACCAATAACTTTCTTCTGAAACTCGTCAGTCTATTCTTGTTCTGAGAAATGAAGGCTATTCCATGCGAGAAATTGGCAAGAAACTGAAGATCTCGTACAACGCTGTGTACTACTCCCTTCACAGAACAATGCAAACTGGCTCTAACCAGAATAGAAAGAGGAGTGGGAGGCCCCGGTGCACAACTGAGCAAGAGGACAAATACATTAGAGTGTCTAGTTTGAGAAACAGACGCCTCACAGGTCCTCAACTGGCAGCTTCATTAAATAGTACCCGCAAAACACCATTCTCAACGTAAACAGTGAAGAGGTGACTCCGGGATGCTGACCTTCTAGGCAGAGTTGCAAGGGAAAAGCCATATCTCAGACTGGCCAATAAAAATAAAAGATTAAGATGGGCAAAAGAACACAGACACTGGACAGAGGAAGATTGGAAAAAAGTGTTATGGACAGACGAATCGAAGTTTGAGGTGTTCAGATCACAAAGAAGAACATTTGTGAGATGCAGACCAAATGAAAAGATGCTGGAGGAGTGCTTGATGCCATCTGTCAAGCATGTTGGAGGCAATGTGATGGTCTGGGGGTGCTTTGGTGTTGGTAAAGTGGGACATTTGTACAGGATGAAAGGGATCTTGAAGAAGGAAGGCTATCACTCCATTTTGCAACGCCATGCCATACCCTGTGGACGGCCCTTGATTGGAGCCAATTTCCTCCTACAACAGGACAATGACCCAAAGCACAGCTCCAAACTATGCAATAACTATTTAGGGAAGAAGCAGTCAGCTGGTATTCTGTTTATAATGGAGTGGCAAGCACAGTCACCGGATCTCAACCCTATTGAGCTGTTGTGGGAGCAGCTTGACCGTATGGTACATAAGAAGTGCCCATCAAGCCAATCCAACTTGAAGTTATTAATTACACATTGGATGGTGTATCAATACAACCAGTCACTACAAAGATACAGGCGTCCTTACTAACTCAGTTGCCGGAGAGGAAGGAAACTGCTCAATGATTTCACCATGATGCCAATGGTGACTTTAAAACAGTTACAAAGTTTAATGGCTGTGATAGGAGAAAACTGAGGATGGATCAACAACATTGTAGTTACTCCACAATACTAATCTAAATTACAGAGTGAAAAGAAGGAAGCTTGTACAGAATAAAACTATTCCAAAACATGCATCCTGTTTGCAACAAGGGACTTAAGTAATACTGCAAAATATGTGGCAAAGAAATGTACTTTTTGTCCTGGATACAAAGCGTTACGTTTGGGGCAAATCCAACACAACACATCACTGAGTACCAGTCTTTATATTTTCAAGCATGGTGGTGGCTGCATCATGTTATGTTTATGCTTATCATCAGCAAGGACTAGGGATAAAAATAGATGGAATAGAGCTAAGCACAGGCAAATCCTGAAGGAACACCTTATTCAGTCTGCTTTCCAACGTTCTAACATGTATTGACTCAGGGGTGTGAATACTTATCTAAATGAGATATTTCTGTATTTCATTTTCAATAGAGTGTGCTAATATTTCTAAAAACATGTTTTCTCTTTGTCATCATGGGGTATCTCTCTCTCTCTCTCTCTCTCTCTCTATATATATATATATATATATATATATATATATATATATATACACATTGGGGAGAATAAGTATTTGATACACTGCCGATTTTGCAGGTTTTCCTACTTACAAAGCATGTAGAGGTCTGTAATTTTTATCATAGGTACACTTCAGCTGTGAGAGACGGAATCTAAAACAAAAATCCAGAAAATCACATTGTATGATTTTTAAGTAATTAATTTGCATTTTATTGCATTTTATTGCATGACATAAGTATTTGATCACCTACCAACCAGTAAGAATTCCGGCTCTCACAGACCTGTTAGTTTTTCTTTAAGAAGCCGTACTGTTCTCCACTCATTACCTGTATTAACTGCACCTGTTTGAACTCGTTACCTGTATAAAAGACACCTGTCCACACACTCAATCAAACAGACTCCAACCTCTCCACAATGGCCAAGACCAGAGAGCTGTGTAAGGACATCAGGGATAACATTGTAGACCTGCACAAGGCTGGGATGGGCTACAGGACAATAGGCAAGCAGCTTGGTGAGAAGGCAACAACTGTTGGCGCAATTATTAGAAAATGGAAGAAGTTCAAGATGACGGTCAATCACCCTCGGTCTGGGGCTCCATGCAAGATCTCACCTCGTGGGGCATCAATGATCATGAGGAAGGTGAGGGATCAGCCCAGAACTACATGGCAGGACCTGGTCAATGACCTGAAGAGAGCTGGGACCACAGTCTCAAAGAAAACCATTAGTAACACACTATGCCGTAATGGATTAAAATCCTGCAGCGCACGCAAGGTCCCCCTGCTCAAGCCAGCGCATGTCCAGGCCCGTCTGAAGTTTGTCAATGACCATCTGGATGATCCAGAGGAGGAATGGGAGAAGGTCATGTGGTCTGATGAGACAAAAATAGAGCTTTTTGTTCTAAACTCCACTCGCCGTGTTTGGAGGAAGAAGAAGGATGAGTACAACCCCAAGTACACCATCCCAACCGTGAAGCATGGAGGTGGAAACATCATTCTTTGGGGATGCTTTTCTGCAAAGGGGACAGGACGACTGCACCGTATTGAGGGGAGATAGGATGGGGCCATGTATCGCGAGATCTTGGCCAACAACCTCCTTCCCTCAGTAAGAGCATTGAAGATGGGTCGTGGCTGGGTCTTCCAGCATGACAACGACCTGAAACACACAGCCAGGGCAACTAAGGAGTGGCTCCGTAAGAAGCATCTCAAGGTCCTGGAGTGGCCTAGCCAGTCTCCAGACCTGAACCCACTAGAAAATCTTTGGAGGGAGCTGAAAGTCCGTATTGCCCAGCGACAGCCCCGAAACCTGAAGGATCTGGAGAAGGTGTGTATGGAGGAGTGGGCCAAAATCCCTGCTGCAGTGTGTGCAAACCTGGTCAAGACCTACAGGAAACGTATGATCTCTGTAATTGCAAACAAAGGTTTCTGTACCAAATATTAAGTTCTGCTTTTCTGATGTATCAAATACTTATGTCATGCAATAAAATGCAAATTAATTACTTAAAAATCATACAATGTGATTTTCTGGATTTTTGTTTTAGATTCCGTCTCTCACAGTTGAAGTGTAGCTATGATAAAAATTACAGACCTCTACATGCTTTGTAAGTAGGAAAACCTGCAAAATCGGCAGTGTATCAAATACTTTGTCAGCCACCAATTGTGCAAGTTCTCCCACTTAAAAAGATGAGAGAGGCCTGTAATTTTCATCATAGGTACACGTCAACTATGACAGACAAAATGAGAATTTTTTTTCCAGAAAATCACATTGTAGGATTTTTAATTAATTTATTTGCAAATTATGGTGGAAAATAAGTATTTGGTCAATATCAAAAGTTTCTCAATACTTTGTTATATACCCTTTGTTGGCAATGACACAGGTCAAACGTTTTCTGTAAGTCTTCACAAGGTTTTCACACACTGTTGATCTCCACTGTTGATCTCCTCTAGAGCAGTGATGTTTTGGGGCTGTCGCTGGGCAACACAGACTTTCAACTCCCTCCAAAGATTTTCTATGGGGTTGAGATCTGGAGACTGGCTAGGCCACTCCAGGACCTTGAAATGCTTCTTATGAAGCCACTCCTTCGTTGCCAGGGCGGTGTGTTTGGGATCATTGTCATGCTGAAAGACCCAGCCACGTTTCATCTTCAATGCCCTTGCTGATGGAAGGAGGTTTTCACTCAAAATCTCACGATACATGGCCCCATTCATTCTTTCCTTTACACGGATCAGTCGTCCTGGTCCCTTTGCAGAAAAACAGCCCCAAAGCATGATGTTTCCACCCCCATGCTTCACAGTAGGTATGGTGTTCTTTGGATGCAACTCAGCATTCTTTGTCCTCCAAACACGACGAGTTGAGTTTTTACCAAAAAGTAATATTTTGGTTTCATCTGACCATATGACATTCTCCCAATCCTCTTCTGGATCATCCAAATGCACTCTAGCAAACTTCAGACGGGCCTGGACATGTACTGGCTTAAGCAGGGGGACACGTCTTGCACTGCAGGATTTGAGTCCCTGGCAGCGTAGTGTGTTACTGTTGGTAGGCTTTGTTACTTTGGTCCCAGCTCTCTGCAGGTCATTCACTAGGTCCCCCCGTGTGGTTCTGGGATTTTTGCTCACCGTTCTTGTGATCATTTTGACCCCACGGGGTGAGATCTTGCGTGGAGCCCCAGATCGAGGGGAGATTATCAGTGGTCTTGTATGTCTTCCATTTCCTAATAATTGCTCCCACAGTTGATTTCTTCAAACCAAGCTGCTTACCTATTGCAGATTCAGTCTTCCCAGCCTGGTGCAGGTCTACAATTTTGTTTCTGGTGTCCTTTGACAGCTTTTTTGGTCTTGGCCATAGTGGAGTTTGGAGTGTGACTGTTTGAGGTTGTGGACAGGTGTCTTTTATACTGATAACAAGTTCAAACAGGTGCCATTAATACAGGTAACGAGTGGAGGACAGAGAAGCCTCTTAAAGAAGAAGTTACAGGTCTGTGAGAGCCAGAAATCTTGCTTGTTTGTAGGTGACCAAATACTTATTTTCCACCATAATTTGCAAATAAATTCATTAAAAATCCTACAATGTGATTTTCTGGAATTTTTTTCTCTCAATTTGTCTGTCATAGTTGACGTGTACCTATGATGAAAATTACAGGCTTCTCTCATCTTTTTAAGTGGGAGAACTTGCACAATTGGTGGCTGACTAAATACTTGTTTTCCCCACTGTATATATATATATATTAAACCTTTATTTAACTAGGCAAGTCAGTTAAGAACAAATTCTTATTTACAATGACGGCCTACCAAAAGGCAAAAGGCCTCCTGCGGGGATGGGGGCTAGGATAAAAAATAAAAAATAAAAAATAAAATATAGGACACAACACACATCATGACAAGAGAGACACCACAACACTACATAAAGAGTGACCTAAGACAACAACATAGCATGGCAGCAACACATGACAACACAGCATGGTAGCAACACAACATGACAACAACATGGTAGCAACACAACATGGTAGCAGCACAACATGGCAGCAGCACAAAATGTGGTACAAACATTACTGGGCACAGACAACAGCACAAAGGGCAAGAAGGTAGAGACAACAATACATCCCGCGAAGCAGCCACAACTGTCAGTAAGAGTGTCCATGATTGAGTCTTTGAATGAAGAGATGGAGATATAACTGTCCAGTTTGAGTGTTTTTTGCAGCTCGTTCCAGTCGCTAGCTGCAGCGAACTAAAAAGAGGAGTGACCCAGGGATGTGTGTGCTTTGGGGACCTTTAACAGAATGTGACTGGCAGAACGGATGTTGTATGTGGAGGATGAGGGCTGCAGTAGGTATCTCAGATAGAGGGGAGTGAGGCCTGAGAGGGTTTTATAAATAAGCATCAACCAGTGGGTCTTGCGACGGGTATAGAGATGACCAGTTTACAGAGGAGTATAGAGTGCAGTGATGTGTCCTATAAGGAGCATTGGTGGCAAATCTGATGGCCGAATGGTAAAGAACATCTAGCCGCTCGAGAGCACCCTTGCCTGCCGATCTATAAATTACGTCTCCGTAATCTAGCATGGGTAGGATGGGCATCTGAATCAGGGTTAGTTTGGCAGCTGGGATGAAAGAGGAGCGATTACGATAGAGGAAACCAAGTCTAGATTTAACATTAGCCTGCAGCTTTGATATATGCTGAGAGAAGGACAGTGTACCGTCTAGCCATACTCCCAAGTACTTGTATGAGGTGACTACCTCAAGCTCTAAACCCTCAGAGGTAGTAATCACACCGGTGGGGAGAGGGGCATTCTTCTTACCAAACCACATGACCTTTGTTTTGGAATTGTTCAGAACAAGGTTAAGGGCAGAGAAAGCTTGTTGGACACTAAGAAAGCTTTGTTGTAGAGTGTTTAACACAAAATCCGGGGAGGGGCCAGCTGAGTATAAGACTGTATCATCTGCATATAAATGGATGAGAGAGCTTCCTACTGCCTGAGCTATGTTGTTGATGTAAATTGAGAAGAGCGTGGGGCCTAGGATCGAACCTTGGGGTACTCCCTTGGTGACAGGCAGTGGCTGAGACAGCAGATGTTCTGATTTTATACACTGCACTCTTTGAGAGAGGTAGTTAGCAAACCGGAGACAGCTTTTTGCCCGTGAGTGCTACTTTCAGGCTAAAAGGTATTCAGAACTACTGGCTAAAAGGTGTTCAGAACTACTGACTAAAAGGTGTTTAGAACTACTGGCTAAAAGGTGTTCAGAACTACTGGCTAAAAGGTATTCAGAACTACTAGCTAAAAGGTATTCAGAACTACTGGCTAAAAAGTTATTCAGAACTACTGGCTAAAAGGTATTCAGAACTACTGGCTAAAAGGTATTCAGAACTACTGGCTAAAAGGTGTTCAGAACTACTGGCTAAAAGGTGTTCAGAACTACTGGCTAAAAGGTGTTCAGAACTACTGGCTAAAAGGTATTCAGAACTACTGGCTAAAAGGTGTTCAGAACTACTGGCTAAAAGGTATTCAGAACTACTGGCTAAAAGGTATTCAGAACTACTGGCTAAAAGGTATTCAGAACTACTGGCTAAAAGGTGTTCAGAACTACTGGCTAAAAGGTATTCAGAACTACTGGCTAAAACGTATTCAGAACTACTGGCTAAAACGTATTCAGAACTACTGGCTAAAACGTATTCAGAACTACTGGCTAAAAGGTATACAAAAGTATCCCTATAATGAATCGAAAGCAGTAGGAATTATCAACCACCAAAACCACACAAGATTCCAGAGAAAATTACATTAGTCTCTCTCTCTCTCTCTCTCTCTCTCTCTCTCTTGTAGCCTTATAGGAACAATTAGTTATTATAAAGTTACACAAAAAGAATTACACAGCAATAACGATATTAGAATCAATGATGACATTGAGCATAACATTGTAACTTATTTATAGCTCTAATCAGCATCATTACAGACTCAGAGACTATACGATTAAATGTTGATTCATTCGTTTAGCCTCCGTTTCCAGTCTCCTCCCCCTTGATGACGTCAGCAATCTCCTAGCCCCTGCTCGAGCAGAGCGCTTTACAGAACGAGCACTCATGTAAGGGAGCTGTAAAAGAGCAACGTCCTAAACCCGTTTTGAAGTTTCGGATATGTTTTGGGATGCGGTCAACATTTTGATTAGTTGTTCAAAATTTTGATAAGGTGTTCACAAACCCTTGCAAGGTATGTCAAGCTTCTAAACTATTTTACATTTCGTTAAACAAGAGAGTTGTCAAGATACAGTAGGCCTGTTTATGATAACCCATTAATTGACGAAGCACACAAGTCGTCATCGTATTGGGTTTCCAATACTTTCTAAAGTCATGCCTTACTTGTCGTATCCATTACATAATGTGTAAATGGTTGTATTCATGTGCAATTAATTTAGAAGTCTTTACCATACTGCTGAGTAGTCTTCTATGAAACTCTCTTGGTTGAATATAGCAAATAGCCATAACTGACACTTCATACCTCACCATTGACCATGTGTAGCCTACCACCACAAGAGCGGATGCTGTGAAACAGTATGGGGTTCCCAGTAATGTTTGGAATGTTGCCAAGTAATTCATTTTCATGAGCAGCATCATCGCAATCAACATCACCTTTATAATATTACTACTATAACATAGTATAGAAATATAGAACTATAGAAACAATCATCATCATTCTCTTCTTTCTCTTCTTACTTATTCTCCTCTTCCTCCATTCTTTATTAGCAAATCATATATCATGTTTGTTCTAATAATGAAGGGATATGATCCTAAATAACAGGCATTCAATTCAAGGAGAAATAGAAGGTAATGAATGATGAGATATTCCATCTTGTAACATTCATTAATTACTGCAGTGGGCTAAATCAGGGTCACACAGAGTGATTCTGGGTAGTCTTAAACAAATCTGCTTTGAAACAGAAGTATACACCTCACACACATGGTTATGGGCTTAAAGAAAATAAGACACTTGTACCATGTCAGATATAGAGTTGAAATGTATTCAATTTTGAGTTTGCATCCCAATATTACACTTAACATACATCATGAAATATAACAAAACCGTTTGACATAGAAATGCCAGATTTAAGACAAAAAATGTTTTAATTATGAAATTATGAAAAATATTAATAACATTTCCCCCATGAGGCCACTAGTCATTTGACTGCAGGAAAGGGCTACGCAATTGGAGTATTTCAAATTTGATTCAGTTTTTAAGAAAATGGTTTTCAAGCCAGGCCATTTGTCCTGAGTATTATTTTGGTAATTACATGTTCATAGTGTGTGTGTGTGTGTTGTGTGTGTGGCAGCAGAACAGCATTGTTGTTAGTCTTGGGAGGACCTTATTGCCTTTCTCTTCTCTCAGGCTGCATTAGAAGTGGATCAGGGCTTGGAACTGAGACGGGGACGTGGGTAGCTGCATGACTGGGTAGTGGGGGGATTTTAGGCTTATCAGATGACCTTATTCACAAGGGTGCATCCCAAATGGCATCCTATTCCGTATATATTGCACTACTTTTGACTGTGCACTTTATAGGGAATAGGGTGCCATTTGGGACGCAACCAAAGGCTCAGGAGGTGTTGGAGAACATGCAGCTCTCACTCACATTTGACATGCCTCTCACGCTTACCCTTTACTGTTGTCACTCAACATTGTGGGCCGATGACTCAAACGTATCAGACTATGTCATATGCTGGTCCTTCCCAAGCATAGTTATTATTACATTCAATTAAATATCTTGCACCCCATGATTTCAAAGCGATCCAGAATCTATGTTGTTAAAGCTGTGACGGGTGCAAAAAGAAATGATAATAAAAACATAGTAACTCCACCTTTCATGACTCTCATGACTTTATTAAAGGCTGTTGAATCCTACAGTATGTAGCTTAGCTCTGCCGTTTTGCTATGTGACATCAGACTCTATTTCATTTCCTGGCTGAGATGATTTAAGCCAGCGGGTTGGGGGATTCTAAGTTACAGCAGGAATGTGAGCTGAGAGGTACTCTACTGTAGGAGACCGGAGATTTGCCTGTTGTTGGTCTGTTTCCCATCAGAGAAGCATTTCCTCTTGTCTAGCTCTCTTCTTCTCTTCTTCACTGCATCTCTTCCTTCCTGTTTCCTTCTCCTCTTCTCTTCTTCACTGCATCTCTTCCTTCCTGTTTCCTTCTCCTCTTCTCTTCTTCACTGCATCTCTTCCTTCCTGTTTCCTTCTCCTCTTCTCTTCCTCTTCTTCATTAATGGGGGAGACATAGGAATAAGAGGGCTTTGGCTTCAGAAGTAATAAGACAGAGAAAGTTGAATGTAGTTTTTCTACAGGTACAGAGCGTATTGCTGTATTTGATCAAACAAAGGAAACTTTACGACAGTGTGACCAGGATAGGAGGGGACTGGAACTGTACTGTGGATTTCACTGTTGATCGCACTGGTGAGGAGGAGCCACACCTATGGTCAGTCACCTGTCTGTCTACCAGCTGAGTTTAAGCTGTCTGATGTGTGGAGGGTCAAACACACACAAGGTAGGCAGTACACATGGGTTAAGGACTGCGATGGTAGGGTCAGTGCAGCAAGGTTAGACAGGTTGTATGTATCTGACCACTACAGTGGTAGAATTATGAGGTGTGCCATTACTCCTGTGGGTATTTCACTGTACTTGTGCATGTGGCATTAAAACTTGAAACTTGAAATGTTTACAATTTTGTGACTGTTGAGATACACATGTCATGTCCAGTGTCCATCAAGGTCAACATCGTATTGGTATTTCAATGTTAAGTTGTTTGAAGCTGCCATGTTCTGTGAAAAGTTTGTGTTTTGGGGGGACAGTGGAGGGCTACAAAAGGGAACTTTGAGACATTTTGGGTAACAGTTAAGTATATTTTTCAATTAAAATGGTCAGAAAGAAACAAAAATAGCTTCTTAGCAAAGAGCAATTTCTCAAGCAAGAATTTAGCGAGTACTGTCTGTGAGTGGTCTGAGTTGGGAGGGGAAAACTGAAAATGAGCTTTTATTGGCAGAGAGGTTTGGAACTTTCTTTCTTATCAGTCTATTAACTAATTTACCGCATGGTGATGGCACCATGGAAGGCCAAAACTCCATCCCACCAAAACAGGCTGAAATTTCAGGCAGTCTTTTCAAACAGCTCTTACACTAAAAAGGCATTATCATAATTTTCACAATTTCACAGTATTATTCTAACCTCATAGTGTGGACATATATATAGAACACAGGAAAATCACGTTTTTGACTGCACTGGGCCTTTAAGACAATGGTTAGAGATTGGGAAAGCGTGTTTTGGCAACAGTATACTTAAGCAATAAGGCCCGAGGGGGGTGTGGTATATAGTCAATATACCACGACTAAGGGCTGTTCTTACGCATGAAGCAAAGCGGAGTCCCTGATACAGCCCTTAGTTGTGGTACTGTATACTGGCCATATACCACAGCCCCCCGAGGTGCCTTATTGCTTTATAAGCTGGTTACCAACGTAATTAGAAGAGCAACAAGTAATGTTTTGTCAAACCCGTGGTATACGGTCTGTTATAAACTGGGTGGTTCGAGCCCTGAATGCTGATTTGTCTGACAGCAATGGTATATCAGACTGTATACCACTGGTATGACAAGGTATTTATTTTTACTGCTCTAATTAAGTTGGTAACCAGTTTATAATAACAATTAGGCACCTCGTGCCTAAGAACAGCCCTTAGCCGTGGTATATTGGCCATATACCACACCCCCTCAGGCCTTATTTCTTAAATATACCACAGCTTTCAGCCAATCAGCGTTCAGGGCTCGAACCACCCAGTTTATAAATCTCTTTATACCATGGCATTGTTGAATACTCGTTTCTGACTGGCTTGAAGGCAAAGGCATTCTAGAGTGTGCATTATCTCCCTATAACGCACTGTATATCAGCACTATAGAATTCAATGGCTATAGTTAATTTTGACATGTTCTATGTTTGCGCTGCGTTTGAAAGCAAAAGTCGAATTGAAAACATTATTGGCAGTGTTGAATTCGATTTCCATATTAGCAAGCTAGGACTGATGGTTTGGTTAGCTAAACTAGCAAGTCTGTTTGTTTGGTTACCAAAGCAACTACTGTAGCTATATAGTAAACTTGCTAGCTATTTCAGTGGATGTTGAATACATTTCTACCTGCAAATGAACACATTTTTAGCCCCAAATGTGTTAAGTTAAAGCTCTTGTATAAAAGGGATAATCAGCTTGGGGCTCTATGCGTTCTCTGGAAAAGAAATCAACTCTGTGGAAGTAGCGCGTCGTGGAAAACAACTTTCACATCGTTCATTATTTTCTGTAGAATGCATAGCACCTTGGTGATTTACCCTTACGTATGTATGTAAACAGAAACTGTCAGAGCAATTGAGCAGGATATAAACTCTATTGAGTTAAAACTGCTCACTCAGAATGACCCTGGTCTGGACAGAACTTTACAGGACAAAATACATAAACTGGGGTTATTCCTATATGAGAGGTGAAAGGTCAGGTCTCGTTTTGCTACTCTCAGGGACATGGTATGACAGAACATCCTAGCGCGAAAAAATAATAATTTTGTAACAGTTGGTAGGGAGTTTGACCTCCCAATAAAGGGGATTTTAACATTCAAATGATATTCATCTTCTCCTCTTCTCCTGCCTTCTCAGAGCTGTAAAGAGCAAACAGTGTCATAGTCCTCAAAAGCCTCCATCCAGCCTCCCTGTTAAGGGCTGCAGGTAGCCTAGCGGTTAGAGCGTTTGGCTGGTAACCGAAAGGTAGCTAGTTTGAATCCCCAAGTTGAAAATCTGTTGACGTGCCCTTGAGCAATGCACTTAATCCTAATTGCTTCAGGGGCGCTGTTGGTAATGGCTGACCCTGGCTGTGACCCCACTCTCAGGGAGTTGGGTTATGCAAAAAACACATGTGAAACAAGACCAATATAACCCCACCAACTTTTTATTATTGCTAGGGACCTCACGATATGTATTGCGATTCTGTATGTATTGTGATTCGATACTATAATTTTATTGCGATTCGATGTTCCTGCAGAGGGACAAGAGAGAGCAATGAGAAAACAAGTTTTGATCAGTCATGGAAATAAAACTGCTGAAAACAAATTGGCTTCCTATGTAAAAACATATATATATTGCGATATTGTCAAAACAATACAATACGATATAAATAATATCCCGATATGTAATTGTATCGATTTTTCCCACATCACTAATTATTATCTACCAAGCTATAGCACAATAACCTCTAAATAAACATCTCAAAACATAAAACATAGCCCAGGTATTTACCTGTTTTAGGTGAGCGATAGGGAACACAATTGTCAAGACAATGTCTACATGATTCTCAATGTTTGGTATATAAGGGAGGGAGAGGTTTGGGAGGGGGAGGGGCACAAACAGCTATTCATTCATTCCTATTACCCATTACTGTCTCATTGGAGTTTCCTAGGAAGCTTGTCTCCCTTCTCTGCTAGCTTGTCTGGTGCAGTACAGTATAATGATGAGGATTCAGTCTCTATCATGCTGGCTGGGTCACTCACTAGTCAACCTCTCTTTAACCCTGCTCCCCTTCAGAGGCAGGCATCATATTGACGAGGCCTGGCTGCGTCAGAGGACTGGACTGAAATATAGAGGAACAAGGGCAATGAGAGTGTGTGATCACTCACAGTGAGGGCCATTTCCACACACACGAGCACACACACACACACACATTGCGGTTCACATCAATTTTAGAAGTCACATACCCGATGGGAGGAGAATATTGGCCGAGTGGCCAAGCAACCGTACACATCTCAAATTATCGGAACAAAAGTACCTCCAAAATCGGTCCCATTTTTTTGGTTCATCTGGTGGTTTTGGCAATGCAAGCCTTTTTCCCTCAGGGGGTGTAGAGCTAGCTAAGCTTGAAAAATAACATGTCATCGTTTTCCAACTTTCCATTTCATAATTAATGGTTGGGCTCAGCACAACCTACCTTGCTTACTAATCCTTTTGATAAAACACCTAGCACCACTGTTATGAGGAGAGACATGAAATGCAGAGTTAGGGAAGAATTCATTTCTATTTATCTAATGTATTCTCGTGAGATATAGGCCTAGCCCTAGCTATTACAGCCTTGCCTGCCTGCATACACACACACACATAGCCTACACTCTCTCTCTCTCTCTCTCTCTCTCTCTCTCTCTCTCTCTCTCTCTCTCTCTCTCTCTCTCTCTCTCTCTCTCTCTCTCTCTCTCTCTCTCTCTCTCTCTCTCTCGCTCTCTCTCTCTCTCTCTCTCGCTCTCTCTCTCTCTCTCTCTCTCTCTCTCTCTCTCTCTCTCTCTCTCTCGCTCTCTCTCTCTCTCTCTCTCTCTCGCTGTCTTGCTTGCTGTCTCTCACAGTGAAACAGTCTGAAGCCCAGCAGTGTCAGATAGCTCCACTTAGTCCCATTAGCTGAGAAATAACTTTAGTTAATTATGATGTTGTGTCACTCTGTTGGAAATTAATTTAATAATCAGCGTTTGAGCTTCCTGGAAGGCTGCTTTCTTTAAGAGCTCATTTATCCTTCCCTCGCCTAATGCATGACTTCAATACCAGACTCCTATAGTTCTCCTATTAGTTGTTTCCAGGGAGATAAGGGATGCTTTAACACCAATTCATTAATTACAGTTTTTCTCGATTGCTAAGACACATTTCTTGAAAGCTGCTCTCCTTTTCTCTTAACTGTGAACACAAAACCCAATTTTCAAGCTACATTCACAAAACCTCAGACTCTTCTTGCAAAACCAGTTCAAAAACTGTTCAATCTGTGCTCAAAACTGAACTATGTTGTCAAATCGTGCCCCGAACACTACTGAACAGTCACTAAACACTACGTAGAAAAATTGAAAACACAATGCTCAGGACATGAAGCTGGAGAAATAAATGTTTATTGTTCACTGTAGGCTAAATGCATGTTGCAAAACAAAAAAAACATGTGCATTTAGCACTTGTACAAAAAGACAAAACAGAAATCTTGTGCATTTACATGTAGCACTTGTAAAAACAAACAGAAATGTTATGCGTTTGCCACTTGTGTACAGTAAGCCCATGTAAAAATAAAGTACAAAAATATACAAATAAGTGCATTACTCAGCCACAGCATCATGTCTCCGTACTGGGTCAGGCCACAGGACTTCATCCACATCACAGGCCACATTTTGTCTGGCCAGGCAACGGGGGAAAAAACCCCTGGCATGCCGTATCCAGGCTTGGCATGCCTCCACACCTATGTCACCACAGGCAAGTCCCATGGCTTGCAGGAGATTTACCCTGGTGTAAGGTTGGCGTTCATATACCTTCCACCGCCATGAGGAGAAGAATTCCTCAATGGGGTTTAGGAAAGGGGAGTACGGTGGAAGGCAAAGATTGATAAAACCTTGGTTCATATTGTACCACTCTCTAACCTGGAGGGCTCTGTGAAAACTCACATTGTCCCAAACAACAACATAGATGGGATGCTCATCCTGCTGCCCTAACAAAGCATCTCGCATGTGATTGAGGAAAATGGATGGAATACTAGGCCTACAAACAGTTAGACCAACCCTCCATTACAATACTACAGTACATTGGTACAGTGATGTACTGAAACATATATTTACTTACAGTATACTGTGGTACAGTATATAGTATGTCATACAGTAATTGCTGTCAACATTTACATACTGTACTATAATGTCAAAAAAAGGTAATTACCTGTTCTCTTCTCTAAATCTTCGGATTATGGTGGACACAGTGAATCTACTGATGTTTGGTTGTACCCTTTGTTCAGCCTCCCTCATGCTCATACCATGGACAAGAACATGGTCAATCACAGTAGCTCTGATTTCATCAGATATTACTGTTCTTTGACTTCGCTGACCACCTCGACCACCTCGACCTCCTCTCACACGAACTCTTCCTCTCAGATTTCTATCCATTGTAGGGCCTCACAAACCAGTGCTCTCTGAACTGGCTTACTGTATATGTTCCCTCACATCATTAGCCACAAGTGTGATCAATTTTGAGTTGTTGTGTTCAAGTGGTGACACCTGTGCTCTAATTGTGTTTGACTTTTGTCACCTGTGCTCACCATTATGCAGCACGGGTGCATCACAATGAAAATGTGTTGGCAAGTTATGTCTAAACAGGTGAAAAGTGCTTATGGTTTTGCCAAAAGAGTGATTGATTCAATCAGTGGGTTCAGGCAACTGAGCATTTGGTTCAGACAATAGGGTTTAGTGTTTTAGCAATTGAGAAAAACTGTAATTAATGCTATTGAATGTAAATTACTTAGCATGATAATTAGAATAATGATGTGGAGGTTGACTACCATACCCATGTCTTCTTGTGCAGAGGACGTCTCTACACCAAAGTCTCAGGGTGGGTATCAATAACATAGTACTGTTGGTTTTAACATTAGAATAATAGGTCTATATAGACTAAGGTCTAATGGTCTATGTTGAATGAAGTATAATTCCTTACTGTTTTACTGCAGTATACTCTCATCCCTCAGTTAGGAACTAAACCCAGTCCTGATTTACTTCAACAATTAGCTTTCTGTGGTCTCAAATTAAAGGAACCTATAGACTCATCATTCCCATCGTCTGACAACGCTAAGAGTCTCGTAAATAATTCTGATCGTTTATTACTTTTTGTATCGTAATTCGCTTGTCAGTGAAGCAGATGACATTGGCATGAATCAGTCAACATAGTGTAAGAAAGAAAATCAGGTAATACTTTACGTTAAGGTGAAGGTATACTTAAAAAATGTTAAGAGGTTATAAATAGTTTAGAAACTGTTCATGTTAGTTTATAGATTAGTTATAAACAGTTGTTACACATCGGTTGAAAATGTGTGTACTGTAACTGTTATTGAGAAGGCCTGCCGTGAATGGTTGTTTTTACAAAGACTGCATCTTTTTGATAGGCTTCTCATTCCTATAATGACCACAGAGATTTTTAGGAGCTAAAGCTGTAGGCATAAGCTTAATGATATTGCTATAAAAATGGGGAAAGACAATCTTTGAGAGCATACTTGGAAAATGTAATTAAAGTAGAAAGTCGATCAGGGATTAGAGAAAATTGCTGTGGAGTTAATTAAGTGTGTTAAAGTCTCATCTCCCTCGGGTGTGTTTAAGGAACGGTTTGCTGAAACAATATACCCCTTCCACTTTGTCGGCTAGATTAGATGATGCCTTTCAGAATGTATTGACGGAAGTGAGGCCTTTCAGGCATTTAATAATTTATTGACAGGAAAAATCTAAGTCTCATAAATAATTCTGATATTTTATTAGATTTTGTATCGTGATTAACAGCCTTACTTTTGACAAAGTAATTTGCTTGACGGGGAAAGTTTGAATAATGCTGCACCCACAGTCATGAACTGAATTGAAGATTATTGCGAAGATTGGAGTAAGATTGAAATAAAGAAGTAAAACTTTCCCATGAACTATGTAAACCATCTTCAGAGAGTCAGTGACAAGGAGATGTGGCTTCCGGTTCCAATTCATCATTACTGAATGTGGTATCTGTGGATTCATCTCAGAAAGGCTCTCACAGCCAGCGTCTGCTATTTAGTTTGGTGCAGAACATCAACATCAATCTGACCCGGGTGTTGCATCAAAGTGGATGACAGTCTTTTTGTCAGTCGAGCTTTATTGATCCTCACATCCATGGACTGTCACTGTCCCCCGAGCCTATCTAGCTCCCTGGCAAGGGGAAGGAGAAACGAACAGGTTACCATTGAGCCACACATTTTCCTCAAGGATTGAGAGTTGGCGTGAAATCTCTCCCTGTCATCTCTAGGGACTTTAGTGTCTCTGAACAAAACCTTTTAGCTTTTAGGCTGGGGCTGTATGGGTCACTGCATTGAGGTGTAGTGTAGCTCACTACCCCTCCTGCCTCCTGTGCTAGAGAAAATGCTGGAATCAAGAATATGGTCTCACTCATATAAAAGTACTCTCCTCCTGAGCTCAACTGACAGTGTGTTTTGAATTATGGATTAGCTAAATGTGAATTCATGAGAGAGGTCTTTGAGCTAGTTTGTTGTAAGGAGAGGAAGCTGTATGACATGGTACTCAGCTGTGCGATATTTGCTTGCTCTATACACATTGCGTACATTTGAAATGTTACATGTGATATAAAGTCCAATAACACTAAGTCTTGTCCAAATTCTTGTCAAGACAACAGCTATGGCAAGGAAGGAACCTATCTCACCTATCTAGTCTGCACTTAAAGTTTTACTGAATATTGTACATCTGAGAGGGTTTAAGAAGGGAACGTCCCATGATTTCCTGTATATCCTCCATGTGATTCAGTGTCCCTCCCTGAGGCTTTATGCTTCGCAAAGCAACAGAATTAGATGGAAAATATGCAATTATCATCCTCAACTGCACACTGAGATACAGAACACAGAATTAGCCAATTCAGGCATATTGAGGACACCTATGACTGTAAAGTAATTGGAAAGGTGTTAAGATAGCAGAAGACCGACTGGGCACAGACATCAATTCAACGTCTATTCCACATTGGTTCAATGTAATTTCATTGAAATGACTTTGAAACAATGTTGATTCAACCAGTGTGTGCCCAGTGTGATATGAGTGTCATAAGATGTTAAACTTTCACAAGGCATGGGGCACTACTCAACATTGTTCTTCTCTTCACAGGATATTATTTAGCATCTGCTGGAATCCCATTCATTTTTGTCCCTAGCCAAGACTGTCCCCACTTCCTACTGAATCAAACCATGTTGTAACGTGTGATGATTTGATCATTAATGGCTCTTACAGGAATGGATCAATCACAGCTAATGAAGATGTTCTCATTTTTGTTTCCTTTCATCTAGATACAATGGAGAGCTGCCAAAGACTGAATATCATAATTGGAGAAATGGAAGAGTAGTAGTGCGACTGCAACTCGGGCAATTCGCACCAAGATGGCGGCCCACCGGATCATCAGAGTGACCAACAGTAACCATGTTCTCCCTCGCTGCAAATCCGAGGGCACGCTCATTGACCTCAACGAAGGGCTCTCTGAGACTAGCCTCACAGATGTCAAAGGTCAGGGTTCAATACTGACTAATGAACCAGACAGTTATTTAGCCATTTAAATATATATTGATTTGAATGCAAATTGAGGATGAATTGAGAATGTTTATGTGAACACTTCACAAGATATGAACAGTCTCTTGACATTTCTGATCTTCTTTTTATTTTCTTCCAGTGCCTTCTTCCAGTGCCGTACGGCTGGACAATTCAGCCTCCTTCGTAACTGCTCGTGAAGTAGTCGCCATTAAGGATTACTGCCCGTCCAACTTTACCACGTTAAAGTTTTCCAAAGGTGACCGGCTTTTTGTGATGGACACGTCGGGTGGAGAATGGTGGTATGCCCACAACAACACAGAGATGGGCTACATCCCCTCGGCATATGTCCAGCCCATCAACTGCAGGAATTCTTCGCTCAGTGATAGTGGCATGATAGACAATCTAGGGGAGTGTACAGACGAAGGGGCTAAGGAGCTGGATCTCCTAGGGGAGTGGACAGGGGTGTCCGTTAAGACCACTCCTTATTCACCTTATTTTAACAGCAACCCCTTCTCCCTCCATACCTCCTCCACCAACCCCTTCATCAACAGTGCTCATCTACATGGTTCTCTAGACCAGAACTGTAATGAGAGGGGAAGGTCCACGGACCTGCTCGTCTTTGACTCCCTGGCATCCCCAGTCTCCCCCTCGGTACCTAACTCTACCTCCAGCACCACCATGATCAATGGCTTCAGTAGCTGCAACATCTTTGACATGATGACACCAACCAGCCCAAACCAGGACTTACAGGTTTTACAGACACTCCGAAGGGATAACCCATTCTTCAGGAGCAAGCGATCGTACAGTTTATCGGAGTTGTCCGTCCTACAGACGCAATCTAACTCCCCCTTGCCTTCTTCTGGGTTCTTCACCGGCCTCAAGGCTCCCTCGCCAGAGCAGTTTCAGAGCAGGGAGGACTTCAGGACTGCGTGGCTAAATCATCGGAAGCTGGCCAGATCTTGCCATGACCTGGACTCTCTGGGGCAGAGCCCTGGTTGGGGACAGACTCAGCCGGTGGAGACCAACATTGTCTGTAAACTAGACAGTCGTGGAGGGGCAATTCAGCTCCCAGACACCCAGATCAGCATCCATGTCCCTGAGGGACACGTGGTTCCTGGAGACACCCAGCAGATTTCCATGAAGGCCCTACTGGACCCTCAACTGGAGCTGAACACCGACCACTGTTCCACGGTCAGCCCCGTGGTGGAGATCAAACTGTCCAACATGGAGACCAAGTCCTTCATCACTCTGGAGATGACCGTGTCCGTGACGGTGAAGAAAGACAGCGGTCAGGTAGCCGAGGTGCTCTGCGTCCGTAGTGACTGCAAGGAAGGACCCTATATAATCATCCCACATGCTTACCTATACAAGGACACAGTACAAGTCCAGTTGGATAACTTGGAGCCGTGTATGTACGTGGTGGTAGTGGTGCAGGCACAACACATCAACCTTAATACAACTGTATGGGACCATGTGTTGAAGAAAGTCACCCTGGGTGTCTATGGGCCCAAGCACATCCATCCATCGTTCAAGACGGTCGTGGCCCTATTTGGGCATGACTGTGCCCCTAAGACCCTACTGGTGAGTGAGGTGGGGAAGCAGGCCCACTCCGCCCCTCCAGTGGCGCTCACGCTGTGGGGGAAGCATCAGTTTGTCCTGGGACGGCCCCAGGACCTCAAGGTTGGCCTATACTCCAACATGTCTAACTATATGATCAATGCTAATGAGCAAGCCAGGATTATTCGGGGCTTCCAGGTCAAACTGGGGAAGGTTAGCCGACTCATATACATGATCACATCCAACAACCCTGAGGACATCTCAGACTTCACCTTGCAGGTCCAGGTCAAGGACGGCCTGGACTGTATCCTGGCTCAGTTCTGCGTCCAAACACCACAACCGCCTCCGAAGAGTGGAGCGCGGAACACCGGCCACAGGAGGTTCCTGAAGAAGAAAGAGGTGGTGGGTAAGATTCTTCTGTCTCCTCTGGCCATCACTGCCAAATATCCACAGTTTCAGGACCGCTGCATCAGCAACCTGAAGTTTGGCAAGTTGCTCAAAACTGTGATCAGGCAAAACAAGAGCACATACCTGTTGGAATACAAGAAGGGAGACGTGATCGCCTTGCTGAGCGAGGAGAAAATCAAACTACGAGGACAACTGTGGACCAAAGAGTGGTATATCGGATATTATCAGGGAAAGACCGGTCTTGTTCACGCGAAAAACGTTCTGGTTTTGGGGAAAGTCAAGCCTGTTTATTTCTGTGGTCCGGACCTCACGACTACCATGCTAGTGGAGCAGATTCTGAAGCCTTGCAAATTTCTCACATACATCTACGCCTCTGTGAGGACGGTACTCATGGAGAATATAGGGAACTGGAAGGCCTTCGCAGACGCACTTGGATATGGGAACTTACCTTTGTCTTATTTCTGTCGGACTGAACTGGACAACGAGCCTGAGAAGGTTGCGTCGGTTCTGGAGAAGCTCAAGGAGGACTGCACTAACATGGACATCAAGGAGAGAAAGACCTTCCAGAAGGAACTCATGACAGTACGTTTGTGTGTTTGTCTCTCTGTCTCTCTCTCTCTGATGTGTGTGTGTGTGTGTTTGGAAACCCCTCATCATAAACATTGTACCTCTTAGGCTGAAGAAGCTATTCAAATGTATGGGTCAATACAGAAACCTTATCAAAAGCTAAAGAAATAGGTAATTCCACTTTCTCCTGGAAATGTGTAGCACTTCTGTGTTTATTTCCTATTTTCCATCAGTAGCAGATGTTGACATGGTGTTCCCATTCTGTCAGAGGCAATGGGCTGTGATGTATTGTGAGATGGGGGGCTGATATGTTTCTGTACTCAGGTTATTCAGTCACGTGTGGTAAGCAGTTTTCCTTATCGCCTCAGGGTGCCTTAGGAGTAGGCCTACTTTTTGGGAGAATAAATGTGTTGTGACTTACAATGCACAGAAACACAGCCACATCACCTCCTTCAGTGCAACTCCAAGACTGAGACACAAACAGAGATTCTCCTCAAAGCAGGCAGGGTTGCTGTTGTGACAGAAAGTGTTGGCTCAACATGCCTCCCACTCTTTCTCGAGAGTCTCCAGTCACCCTTTTCCTTTTTAAGTTTTAGACAGAAGTGCTTGGTAATGTAACTATACCCCGCATTGCAACAGTCACAAACAGGCAACAGTTGCTTGAATTTGGATCTGTGGAGAAATTGGATCTGTCTGGGAAAGTGAGGTTGATGTCTTTTTCACAATGCTTGCTTTTGTAAACATCTTATCAGTCGGAGCTAGCATATATCTGTTCATTTTGTATGAAATATAACAGTTGTTTATGCCTTTCAATGTTATTTTGATCAAAGGTAGGCTAGAATTCAAACAAGCAACAATTTTTCTGCCAACAGGCATGATAAGCTGATGTTAGGCTTTAGGTTTGTGCAAATATTGCCACTGCTAGCTACTGTACATACAGTAGACAAAGGGATGAGGATGGATTGGTCCCAGATAACAATGAACAATGCCCAAAGCCCTCCTACTACCCCTTCTCACACACACACACACACACACACACACACACACACACACACACACACACACATTATTTATGGTGGACACACAGATCTGTTTACCGTGCCCACTAGCCTGGGAGTAACCTAATGTAGCAGGTGTAAAAGAAAACACCTGAGTGGAGTTCCCACATCTGGTTTTCAGCGGAAAAGGAAGCTAGGTTGAATTTGCTGTATCCCTGAAACCTGGAGGCATCCGGTTGTTGGCAACTCCGCTAAGGGTGTCCTGGAAGCGGTGTCTGAAATAGATCCATGTCTATGATAGCCTTCTAGCCACAGTAGAAACAGAGTGTTGTTGCCTATCCTGATCAGGCCAAGACACATCAGATATAACATCAGTGACACAACTGTTGGTCCATATTGATCCCTGAAATACTGTACATTAGAGCAGGATCTTGAGGACCATTGATATTGCTGTGCTGTAGTCTACAGATGCTGTATCTTAATTTGATCATCCTGTTGTTGCAGGAATTTTCCTGCACAGCAAGAAGAAAAACTTATAATGTATTCAAGGTTTAAAAAGGTTTCTAAAGTTTGTAATTTCCACTTGAAAATGTAAGACTTGATTTGTCCTAATGAAAAATGTATCAACCCCTATAAATTTTTTTCATTAATTATATTCCACATAACAATTCACATTTCCTGTTGCTACAAGATGATTTACCTGCGGTGTGAAACTGGCTCAAATTAAGATACGGGATCTGTATATAGGTTTGTGTGGGGGAGATGGTTGTGTAAACGTTTGACAATATTGCAGCACATTTTGTCATTATAGTGAGAGTCTATAGTGAGAGTCTAGTGAGAGTTCTGTGGTATTTCTGTGGTTCTGTGGTATTTCTGTGGTTCTGTGGCCTTTCCTCAAATTGAGTAATTTGCCCTTTTGGTGACCTTAATCTCACACAGTAGTAATTACTTCTCTGGACTAAAACTATTAATCAAAAAGTTTGTGCTAAACCTCAACTAAGAAGCTTTAAAGCTCAGTTAGTAGGCATTGATAGACAGAACAGAACCATGGTTAGGTCATATGCACAACAACAAAAAATACACTACTGCTCATCGAACATCTCATTCCAAAATCATGGGCATTTATATAGAGTTGGTCCCCCCTTTGCTGCTATAACAGCCTCCACTCTTCTGGGAAGGCTTTCCACTAGATGTTGGAACATTGCTGTGGGGACTTGCTTCCATTCAGCCACAAGAACATTATTGAAGTCTGATATTGGGCGATTAGGCCTGGCTCGCAGTCAGCGTTCCAATTCATCCCAAAGGTGTTCGATGGGGTTGAGGTCAGGGCTTTGTGCAGGCCAGTCAAGTTCTTCCACACCGATCTCAACAAAACAATTTCTGTGGACCTCGCTTTGTGCACGGGGGCATTGTCATGCTGAAACAGGAAAGGGCCTTCCCCACACAGTTGCCAAAGTTGGAAGCACAGAATCGTCTAGAATGCAATTGTATGCTGTAGCATTAAGATTTCCCTTCAATTGAACTAAGGGGCCTAGCCCGAACCATGAAAAACAGGCCCAGACCATTATTCCTTCCTCCACCAAAAACTTTACAGTTGGCACTATGCATTTGGGCAGGTAGTGTTCTTCTGGCATCAGATTTGCCCGTCGAACTGCCAGATGGTGAAGCATTATTCATCACTCCAGAGAACGTGTTTCCACTGCTCCAGAGTCCAATGGCGGTGAGCTTTACACCACTCCAGCCAACACTTGGCATTGCGCATGGTGATCTTAGGGTTGTGTGCGGCTGCTGGGCCATGGAAACCCATTTCATGAAGTACCCGACGAACAGCTCTTGTGCTGACGTTGCTTTCAGAGGCAGTTTGGAACTCGGTAGTGAGTGTTTTAAACCGAGGACAGATTATTATTACACACTACGCGCTTCAGCACTCGCCGGTCCCGTTCTGTGAGCTTGTGTGGCCTACCACTTCGCGGCTGAGCCGTTGTTGCTCCTAGACGTTTCCAATTCACAATAACAGCACTTACAGTTGACCGGGACAGCTCTAGCAGGGCAGAAGTTTGACAAACTGACTTGTTGGAAAGTCACATTGAAAGTCACTGAGCTCTTCAGTACGGGCCATTCTAACTGACAATGTTTGTCTATGGAGATTGCATGGATGTGTGCTCGATTTTATACACCTGTCAGCAACTGGTGTGGCTGAAATAGCCGAATCCACTAATTTGAACGGGTGTCCACATAGTTTTATATAGCCTATACAGTGTAGCTGATTATTATATAAAAGTCGCTTAATCAAAGATAACTGAGATTAGCACTTCAAGCTAAGTGGCCTATGATTCAAATTCCTCACAAAGCATTCATTCACAAGTGTGACCACCATAACCATAGCTCTGTCTAGCCTAAACAACGCTATTCTCTATGGGCTTTACTAGCCTGCTTTCCCTTTTTTCTGAGTCGCTAGCATGGTCTGACAGGTGTTGTCAGTTGAAATGTGAGGAGAGAGGAAAGGAGACATTGGTCAGGCCAGATAGCAGGCCAGGGGGGTTGGGCGACCAACGCTAACTGACACCGCTAAGAATTCTCAATGTGATGGATGGCGTTGCTCAGGCAGCAGACAATTGAAATGCCATCCCACTGCTCATCACTGAAATAGATCCCAACGGCCAACCAGAAAGACAGAGAGAGACACCTGCAGATTCCACAGAGTAGTAAGACATTAGGCTATACAAGTGGACTGCTTTTCTCTCATCAATGAATGTCATATGAGGATCTCTATGGGTAGCAGAAAGACACCCCCAGATTCTTTATTTATTTCTTTAACCTTTATTTACACAGGGTGTCATATTGAGACCCAGGTCTCTTTTTCAAATGAGCCCAGTAATACAACAATACACATATAAAAGACCCAGTACAGTCAAAAACATGATTTTCCTGTGTTTTATATATATTTCGCCACTATGAGGTTGAAATAATACTGTGAAATTGTGTCAATTACAATAATGCCCTTTTAGTGTAAGAGTTTGAAAAGACCGCCTGAAATTTCAGCCTGTTTTGGTGGGATGGAGTTCCAAACCTCTCTGCCAATAACAGCTAGTTTTCTGTTTTCCCCTCCTTTACTCAGACCACTCCCAGACAATCCTAGCCAAATTCTTGCTTAATAAATTGCTCTTTGCTAAGAAGCTATTTGTATGTATTTTTGACCATTTTAATTGAAAATAATCTTAAAATACGAAATGTAATCAATCTTTAAATATGAAATGTAATAAATAAATATAAAATTAAATAATAAATACATTTAATACATTTTGTGTGTGGTAAGACACTACAAGTTGACAAAGGCCTAAACCGTTTTTCTCTCAGCTTTGAATATCATACAAGGATCTCGTGTATTATGAGAGAGAAGGGTTAACATTTGGATAGTGGTGTGCAAAATCTCAAGGTTATATTATGTTGAGAATGACTTTGCATAGACACTTTTGACAAATAGATATGGCAATGATTTTAGTCACCACTGCCATCATCCTATGAAATATAATGACTGAAAGTCACCATTGGTCCTACTTTCCCTATTTCCACCTACAGAGAAGTTTATAGACTGCTGATGCAGAAAACTTTTTCCTCACCTATAAACTCCCTGGTTGACTTTAATGAGGAGGTTGAGTCCTTGTTACTGTGTTCTCCCATCTCCTGTCTCTCCTCTCCCCTGCTGTTAGTCTCAGGGACACTGTGTGTGTGTGTGTGTGTGTGTGTGTGTGTGTGTGTATATGTGTGTGTGTGTGTGCATTTGGCACTTGACTGTGTGTGTGTGTGTGTGTGTGTGTGTGTGCACGCTCCTTTCCCTGCCTTTTAAATGCAGGGAGAAGAGCCAGACAGGCTCATTTGGAATGGAGCTTAGAGAGATAACTGCCTTTGAGAGCTCTGAGGCACAGGGTAAATTTAAGCTGTCAGTCATGTCTGTCAGGGCTTTCCCCCAGTGGAGGTGATGATCATGTCAAAGAGATGGAGTAAGCCTCCACACACACATGCACACACACACACACACAAACACACACAGACATTTCGAAGGATGTCACTATAGCTTCCTCATTCTCATCAGACTGCCTACCACTGGCATTCAGGTGCCGTTCTCTGGGAAACTGTCTGAGTGTGCGTGTGCGCAGGCACACACACACACAGGATACGCTTCTGAAAATCTCAACGAGTTACGTAGTTTTATCATAGGTTTAGATTAAGAGTTCAAACTAGAAGTAAAGGTGAATGGCATAAGGCCTTTTGGAATTGGAAGGTTTTATATGGCTCCATTGGACTCTGGAATGTTTGAAAAGGAAATGAGATCCCTCACTGAACTGTGCAGGAGGTCATTCAAAAGAGCTGGATTTATTTTTATACAGTACCTCTCTGAAGAGAAAGATAATGGAATATGACATTACTAGCTATTGGTTTCATAAAATAGTTCTGCATGACCCATAGTACATTATCACAAAGTTTTTAGTTTACTCATGTTATGGGATATAACTTAGGGAGCATTCAAGTGTTGTTTATCTGCTGCCATGGAATAAATGACCCAACTCCTCAGCACTGTAGGGGATCATGACATGTCATTTGGATTGAGGTTTCCATGACAGGAAGTGATTGAAGGATTAAGAAGATAGATGTTGAGTTAAGAGGTTTTAAGAGACAGTGATTCAACTAATCTTCCTGCAGGTTGAAGGCTATATGACATAACTGTGACATGGTAACTAGAGTTGCATCCCAAATGGCACCACATAGGGGTCTGGTCAAAAGTAGTGCACTATATAGGGCCCTCAAACTCAACTCTGGACCTCGAAGCCAGTTCCACACCATTTTTTTTCATTGTTCCCCTCTAATTAGGAACTGACTTAGACCTGGGACACCAGGTGTGTACAATTCATTATCAGGTAGAACAGAACACCAGCAGGCTCCGAACGTCGTAGAGTAAGAGTTGAATACCCCTGATATAGGGTATAGGGCGCCATTTAGGACGCACCCTAGTAACTACGCTACCATCTTGACTCCTTGGCCCTGCCAGACAAGTGCCAGATGTTGTGAATGACACAGCATTAGGACTGAGTCACTCCATTGTGCCACTCACAGTTGACTCAGTTGCCATTGTTGGCAGATGGCGGTAAAAGCCGGCCCAGTAGCCAGACAGGTGGTGGTGATGGTGGACGTGATGGTGCAGTCCTATTTTAGTAACTTTGACAGAAATGTGAGTCCTGATTCAGCAGTCAGAGCAGAACAGAGGCCAGCTCATTAAAACAGTGCTGTTCAGAGTCAGGCCAGGTGGCCGAGGTGTCTGGAGTAGCACTGGAATGCTTTGAAGACAGTGTATGTGTCCCAGTAGCACCCTATTCCCTATGTAGTGCGCTACTTTTGACCACGGCCCATAGGGGACTATATAGGGCAGTGTTTCCCAACTCCAGTCCTCGAGTACCCCAACATAACTCATTTTTATTGTAACCCTGGACAAGCACACCTGATTCAACTTGTCAACTAATCATCATGCCCTAAATGAGTTGAATGAGGTGTGTTTGTCCGGGGCTACAACATAAATATATGCTGTTGGGGGTACTGGAGGACTGGAGTTGAGAAACACTGATATAGGGAATAGGGTGCCATTTGGGATGCAGCAGGCACTCAGCTCCCAGTTTGACAGACCAACATATGGATTTAAGTGGACATATGAGCTCCAAATGCCTCATTCTCTTTCTGCAAAGCAAACAAATGCTGTCTCTTCTATTTAGATACAGTACTGTGCAAAATATAGATAGTGTGCCTGCCTCAGCATATCCTGTCAAGTTGCAGGCAAACTCTCCAAAGAGACTTTAAAGTGGAAAAAACTTTTATGTAATAAGATATAGTGGTGAAACATGTGCGGTCTCTTATGTAGGGACATTGGCAGGCTTAACTGGTTGGCTCAGACTGGAAAACATGAATTCCTGTACATAAAACATATTGTTTTTATTGGGTTGTACTTTCCATATTCCTTTGATGTTGTATAGCCCTCCTGGTTTTAGCCTACACCGTGAAAACATGAATTCCTGTACATAAAACATATTGTTTTTATTGGGTGGTACTTTCCATTTTCCTTTGATATTGTATAGCCCTCCTGGGTTGTAGCCTACACAGTGCAGACATGCTGTATGTCAGCCCACCTCCTTGTGGGATCCTGATAGACTTGATTTACAGTCATTCTCTTTCTTTTATCCCCTGTTCGTCTGTGGTGTTTCTATTGGAGAGAGGAGGGGATTACTAGTGTATTTTCTCTGGCCTCCTGGGTTTATTCTCATTCAACACATGTGTTTGTGTGGTAAGACCTAGAGAGGCTCTTCTGAATCATGCTATAATTCACCCTCAGACTTCACAGCAGGCTTTATAGAGAATGGGGAGGGATGGTATAGCCGTAGTGAGAGACGCAAATGTATTGTATCAAGACAATACCCTGGCCCCCTAATGCTGTTCCTCCCCACTCCTTTCACTATGTCTAGATAGTCATGTCTTCACCCCCTTTAATGTTGAACACCATGTGACACAATGGTGTGTCATTGCTGATCCTTGGGTCGTGTTGTTGAACTGTTGTGTTGTAGCTAAATGTTGTCTTCTGTTGTCGACGACCTACAGTGGCTTGCGAAAGTATTCAACCCCCTTGGCATTTTTGGGGGGTTTGTATCATTTGATTTACACAACATGCCTACCACTTTGAAGATGCAAAATTTACCCCCCCCCCCCATTCTTCAAGGCAAAACTGCTCCAGCTCCTTCAAGTTGGATGGGTTCCGCTGGTGTACAGCAATCTTTAAGTCATACAACAGATTCTCAATTGGATTGAGGTCTGGGCTTTGACTAGGCCATTCCAAGACATTTAAATGTTTCCCCTTAAACCACTCGAGTGTTGCTTTAGCAGTATGCTTAGGGTCATTGTCCTGCTGGAAGGTGAACCTCCATCCCAGTCTCAAATCTCTGGAAGACTGAAACAGGTTTCCCTCAAGAATTTCCCTGTATTTAGCGCCATCCATCATTCCTTCAATTCTGACCGGTTTCCTAGTCCCTGCCGATGAAAAACATCCCCACAGCATGATGCTGCCACCACCATGGTTCACTGTGGGGATGGTGTTCTCGGGGTGATGAGAGGTGTTAGGTTTGCGCCAGACATAGCGTTTTCCTTGATGGCCAAAAAGCTCAATTTTAGTCTCATCTGACCATATGTTTGGGGAGTCTCCCACATGCCTTTTGGCGAACACCAAATGTGTTTGCAAATTTTTTCTTTAAGCAAAGGCTTTTTTCTGGCCACTCTTCCGTAAAGCCCAGCTCTGTGGAGTGTACGGCTTAAAGTGGTCCTATGGACAGATACTCCAATCTCCGCTGTGGAGCTTTGCAGCTCCTTCAGGGTTATCTTTGGTCTCTTTGTTGCCTCTCTGATTAATGCCCTCCTTGCCTGGTCCGTGAGTTTTGGTGGGCGGCCCTCTCTTGGCAGGTTTGTTGTGGTGCCATATTCTTTCAATTTTTTAAAAATGGATTTAATAGTGCTCTGTGGGATGTTTAAAGTTTTGGATATTTTTTTATAACCCAACCCTGATCTGTACTTCTCCACAACTTTGTCCCTGACCTGTTTGGAGAGCCGTTTGCTGGTGGTGTTCCTTGCTTAGTGGTGTTGCAGACTCTGGGGCCTTTCAGAACAGGTGTATATATACTCAGATCATGTGACAGATCATGTGACACTTAGATTGCACACAGGTTGACTTTATTTAACTAATTATGTGACTTCTGAAGGTAATTGGTTGCACCAGATATTATTTAGGGGCTTCATAGCAAAGGGGGTGATTACAAATGCACGCACCACTTTTCCGTGATTTATTTTGTTGAATGTTTTGAAACAAGTTATTTTTTTCATTTCACTTCACCAATTTTGACTATTTTGTGTATGTCCATTACATGAAATCCAAATAAAAATCCATTTAAATTACAGGTTGTAATGCAACAAAATAGGAAAAACACCAAGGGGGATGAATACTTTTGCTAGGCACTGTATGCTTCAGGAGGAATAAAAAGCCTGAATTAGTAAGTGAAGTTGTATTTGTGTGGCCTTTCTTCTAGGCCCTGTTGAAGATGGACTGCCAGGGTCTGGTGGCCAGGCTGATCATGGACTTTGTCCTGCTGACCGCGGCCGTGGAGGTGGCCCCGCGCTGGAGGGAGCTGGCAGAGAAGCTGGCCCGGGTGAACAAGCAGCAGATGGAGCAATACGAGGCTCCGCACAGGGACAAGAATGGCCTGGTGGACAATGAGGTGAGATTATCAGCCCATTACTAGTAGATACTTTAACATTTACTGGGTTTGACTGGTATTGGCTGCCTCAGACCTGTAATAAGAGGGACGTGAGAAAATGCTAACCCTTCTATCTGTTTCTTGTGTGCGGGGTTCTTTCATATCAGCCAGTCAGATTTGACCATAGAAGCATTTGGAATGATTCTCTGTCCCCTCTTGATCTTAAAGGGTTTTATAAGTACATTGGATTGATTGATCGGTTCTATGACAGTCCATTGATTGATCCTATGTTGACAGTCCATGTGGAAGCCAGCCTATGACTTCCTGTTGACGTGGGCGGCCCAGATCGGGGACAGCTACCGGGACGTGATCCAGGAGCTGCACCTGGGCCTGGACCGAATGAAGAATCCCATAACCAAGCGCTGGAAGCACCTCACCGGAACGCTCATTCTGGTCAACAGCCTAGATACGTTACGCAGCTCTGCCTTCAGCCCTGTAGGACAGGGGGACTATGCCATTTGATCTGAGACTATCTACGTCTGATATGGCATCCTATTCCCTAAATAGGCTGCGTTTACGCAGGCAGCCCAATTCTGATCTTTTTTCCACTAATTGGTATTTTGGCCAATCACATCAGATCTTTTCACATCAGATCTTTTTCAGAGCTGATCTGATTGGTCAAAAGACCAATTAGTGAAATAAATATCAGAATTGGGCTGCCTATGTAAATGCAGGCATAGTAGGCCACACATTTTGGCTGGAGCCTGGTCAGAAGTAATGCACTATCTAGGAAGTACAGGAGCCATCTGAGGGGTGATTCTTAACTTCCACTGACGTGAAATGTTCACTTAGTCATGCATTGAAGTCAATGGGAGACTAGGTGAAAGTTTGACTTAACTGGAAGTTCGGGTTCACACCCAGAGATTTTTTAAGATACGTCTGAAATGGCACCCTATTCCCTACATAGTAGTGCACTAGTTTTTGCAAGAACCTGGTCAAAAGTAGCGCGATATATAGGGAATAGTGTGCCATTTATGATGCACACTGAGTCTCTGGAGCTTGGCACTATGGATCCAGCAGGACTACTACTGGTATCCTCCAGCCCTCAGGATGACCAATCACCAATCGGACCTTGACCGTCGCTGTTAGACCTTGAACGTTCAACTCTTGACCCTGCTCCCATCCTCTTGCACAGGACTACAATGGTAACCAGTAACCACCACTTCACACAGAGCACATGTTACTGTAGGTCCAATTCTCTGGCGGGTTAAACACTCAACACTCTCATTGGAATTTACAGTAGATTATTATTAAGCCAAAATATTGATGTGATTTCATATTGGTTGATGTTTCCCTCAATTTCTAAAGGGTTGTTTTTAATCGGTATTGTCTTTTGCTACGCATTTTTTCTACAGAAAGTGGCATAGCACCTGTTTTTATGGCTTTATTTTCACTAAATATATAGATATATATATTTCAAAAGAAAAATTAACAGGATCTTGATTTATGAAGTGCATTATATTATATGCAATCACTTTGGAATTCTATTTTTATCCCCCTTAAGCGTTCCTGTGCTTACAATCTCTTTTTGACTGCTCTTTGTACTTTTTGCTTGCCAAAACAGTTAGGTGCTAGCCTAGATCACAGTTTTTTGTTCTACACAAAAGTATCATAGTTTCAGAATAAAACCCATTTGGTTAGTTTCCTCTATGTTCACTTTAGGACAAAATGCGTGCCACAAAATCTGAATAATAATTACATAATGTATCCAACAAGGATCTTTTCTCTTTGTTTTCTGAAAGTTTAAATGCAGAATTACCTCACAACATGGTCTCTTTATTTCATTTGTTTAACCGGCAGTAACGGAATGAACAATTATTTTGAGGAATTAAATTGGCTGTGATGGTTTAAATGGTTTGGTACCCCATTTTGAAGCTTGTGAACTGATGAAGCCTTTTTGTCCTTGATTTGCTCATAAATATATTTTGGTTGCTGTGTTTTGCATTTTCAATAATACCCTTATCAATCAAAAGCTCAAACTCTGGAGCTTTTAATCTTTATACATTCTTTCTCTTCATATAACGCTACTGTATGTTTTCAGTGCACGAGCTGTATTTTGTATGTTTTGTGAATGCAGATGAAATGTGAATAGTATTATTTGCGCAGTTAAATGGTCACACTGGTCTGTGACGGTACAGATTGACAAGTTCTGCACATCGATGCCTCTATTAGTTGCTGTCTTTACCTGTTGGTTCGTGTTGACTCAATAAAATGGCTGTCAATTCTAAAGTGCCTCTGTCAGGCAGTGTGCAGGTTTCATGGTCGGAATTTGTGTTCTGTGATTCTACATTCTCAGACATTATTAATCATGATTTGTCTCAGTATGGCCCTACACAAAGGAGCACAGTGAGAGAGTAGCCTGGGCTACGGTGTTTTCTGGGGAGGAGGTATCGGACTCCATTGGGCTAGTGGCCAGTTGGCTGGTTTGCTAATTTAAAGCATTCCTAAGCACTTGCATCAGGCTGATTCAGGAGATCAATCTCATACTGAATATAAAGAACACAATTAATTGTAGACTTGCAAAAGGAATCCAAGTTTGCTTTTATACCAATCAAAAGAAAGGTTCTTTTAATGAGGTAACTGATTAATTAATTAAGGGAAAACAAGTTCTGGAATTAATGAAAACACAAAGATATTATAATGAACAACAAATCACAGTAATATATGGATGGATTAAATACTTTATGCAACAGGATCTCACAAACTAATTTCCAGTCTTGACGTTCGTCCAACTTGTGCCAAGGACTAATTGCGAGGCTGCAGTCAAACGTCAAATTATGCCGTCATAAAGTGAGATTGGGTTGCAGCAACTGTCTGTTAGTTACATTTGACATTTTAGTAATTTAGCAGATGACTTATCCAGAGCAACGTACAGTTAGTGCATTCATCTTAAGATGGATTACTGCAACTCGCTGTTGGCTGGGCTCCCTGCCTGTGCCATTAAACCCCTACAACTCATCCAGAACGCCGCAGCCCGTCTGGTGTTCAACCTTCCCAAGTTCTCTCACGTCACCCCGCTCCTCCGCACACTCCACTGGCTTCCAGTTGAAGCTCGCATCTGCTACAAGACCATGGTGCTTGCCTACGGAGCTGTGAGGGGAACGGCACCTCCGTACCTTCAGGCTCTGATCAGTCCCTACACCCAAACGAGGGCATTGCGTTCATCCACCTCTGGCCTGCTGGCCCCCCTACTTCTGCGGAAGCACAGTTCCCGTTCAGCCCAGTCAAAACTGTTCGCTGCTCTGGCACCCCAATGGTGGAACAAGCTCCATCACGACGCCAGGACAGCGGAGTCACTCACCACCTTCCGGAGACACTTGAAACCCCACCTCTTTAAGGAATACCTGGGATAGGATAAAGTAATCCTTCTACCAACCCTTACCCCCCCCCCAAAAAAAGACAAAAATTATATAAAAAATATTGTAAAGTGGTTGTCCCACTGGCTATCATAAGGTGAATGCACCAATTTGTAAGTCGCTCTGGATAAGAGCGTCTGCTAAATGACGAAAATGTAAATGTAATAGCTAGGTGAGACGACCATATATCACAGTCGTAGTAAATTATTCCTCAATAAAGAAGTTATAAAACATGTTTTTTTAAGATACTCTTAGATAAAAGGGTTCCAAAAGGGTTCTTCGGCTGTCCCCATTAGAGAACCCTGTTTGGTTCCAGGTAAAACCCTTTTTGCTTCCAGGTAGAACTATTTTGGGTTCCATGTAGAACCCTCTGTGGAAAGGGTTCTACATGGAACCCAAAACGGTTCTACTTGGAACCGAAGGGGTTCTTCAAAGGGTTCTCCTATGGAAACAGCCGAAGAACCCTTTTAGGTTCTAGATAGCACCTTTTTCTTTTTAAGTGTAGGGTTTCAGACGTTTTTGGAAGATGGGCAGGGACTCTGCTGTCCTAGCATCAGGGGGAAGCTGGTTCCACCATTGGGGTGCCAGGACAGAGAAGAGCTTTGACTGGGCTGAGGGGTTGGAGGGCCAAGTTGGGATGTAGAGTTTGAGCATAGCCTGAAGGAAGAGCAGTTCCCCTTCCTGCTTCGTAGGCAAGCACCATGGTCTTGTAGTGGATGCAGCTTCGACTGGAAGCCAGTGGAGTGTATGGAGGAGCAGGGGTGACATGGAAAAACTTGGGAAGGTTGAAAACCAGACGTGCTGTGGCATTCTGGATAAGTTGCAGGGGTTTGACGGCACAAGCGGGGAGCCCAGCCAACAGATAGTTGCAGTAATTCAGACGGGATATGACTAGTGCCTGGATTAGGATCTGCGCCACTAGTTGTTTTAAATTCATGGGAAGCCTTGGTTTATCTACCCAAGCCATGGTACTACACATAGTTAAGTAGAAGGATTTTTAAATGTATGAAACCATCTCTCTTTCTCTGTACCCAATATTGAAGGGCGAGCTCTCGTTAGATCCTAGCAAAGGGCACTGCAGCAGTTGAATCAATGTAATTTCCATAGCTCTGATCTAAATGTGCCACCCCCTCACCTCTCCACAGTCTGGATAGAGAGAGGACATGCTCGATGTGCATCTATCAAAAGAGAGGAGGATGAAGGAGAAAGAGGGGGACCAAAAAAGAGAAGGAGATGGAGAAGAGTGGCCAGACACCAATGCATTCCTAAACGTATAGATCATGTCTATTATTGTGTAACTGTCTGTCCTGTCGCACCTTTTTATAATAATAATGGGGTTAATTAATTAAACTAAATCTATGATAATTATTCATCCTAACGGAGACAGACTCCCCACGGCGACAGAGGGGCACCTTCAGTTCCCTTCTTCCTGCTTCCATATGAGTCACCATGGCGATGAACATTCCTTCCTGCCCGTCGCCTGGTTACGGCTCAATGGCCGTCACCGTGTGTGCTCAGAGAGAGGGTCACACCATTGTCTGGGGTTCGACCCTCTGCTTGTGAATCATGCATAAACCAATGAATGCCCATGAGACACTAAGGCCAGACCATACACAGTGTATTGGGACATTGAGGATAGCTGTGAAAGAAAGCCTCACGCAAATGCAAAGTACAAATGCAAAGCAGGCCTACAATCGTCACTTTCTCAGATAAGCTGAGGAATTGAAGCTTGGGACAGGGCAGGGGTTTAGTTTCCCAGGCCCATGTTTCACCTCATGTGTTGTTTTATTTCTCAAACTGTAATTGAACTGTCATTGTCGAAAGAGGTGCCTAGACTAGTGGGTTTTATAATGGAGGAAGCCCTTTTGAGGTAATGATGATGTGATCATTAGTGTACAGATGGAAGATGTTGTGAGCTGAGGGTGATGCTTGTCCCATTTACTAAATGCTGTTTGATTTCATATCCTGTCTCCCTGGGATCATGAATAATCACCTCTGTCCCTGACTCCCTGTGTGTGTGTGTGTGTGTGTGTGTGTGTGTGTGTGTGTGTGTGTGTGTGTGTGTGTGTGTGTGTGTGTGTGTGTGTGTGTGTGTGTGTGTGTGTGTGTGTATGCCTAGGTGTGTGTGTGTGTGTGTGTGTGTGTGTGTGTGTGTGTGTGTGTGTGTGTGTGTAAATGTGTGTGTGTGTGTAAATGTGTGTGTGTGTAAATGTGTGTGTGTGTAAATGTGTGTGTGTGTGTGTGAATGTGTGTGTGTGTGCGTGCGTGTTTATGTGACTCCATGGTGTGTGTGCCAGTGTGTCTGTGTGCCAGTGTATGTGTGTGTGTGTGTTCGCTCATAAAGTACTGTAATTTACAGGGAGGGAGAACATATTGGTGAATGTGCTGCTTTGATGATTTGCTGTCTCCATGGTAACCTCTCCATATACACACTTGTCAAGGGAGTGAGCTTTCCTCTGTCTGAGAAGAGGGGGAAAAGCACTTGAGTTTCTACTGCCAACAGCCTGACACTGAGGGAGAGAGAGGGGGAGGATCTACACAGTCTACAGCACTACACTCAGTAATCATCTTAAATCCTGTTGATTTCAATTCAATGTTTCTACAATATTCAACAATATTTTATCCGTGCAAAAATAAATAACCTAACCAGGCAACAAAAGCCTGCTAACCTAGTTTCAGGTGAAACCAGTGTAGGCTAGTTACAGTAGTCTTACTCTCTAGGCCTGGTCATATAAAAATGCTGTCCTAAGCAATATACCAAATGTGTCTTGGCTTTGTTGTCGCTTTTCCTGTTCACTTTCTCACTAATGTCCCATGGAGTCTTGTAGAGTTCTGTATATCATACTGTCAGCACACGAGAGTAAGAGAACAGTCAGGAGGACAGTAGGAGGATAGGAGGACGACAGGACAGGAGTGAATGGCCAGGACACCAATGGCACAAAGGGGACACTCTTAATTAAAGGTCTCACTGGTTCAGTAGCGAAGGGACTATATCACACTCCCTGTCCTCTCACTCTCTCTCTCTCTCTCTCTCTCTCTCTCTCTCTCTCTCTCTCTCTCTCTCCAATCTGTTAATCAATAGGAGGTTATCAGGCCATCTAACCTTCTAACCTCTCCAAATGAGAAAGTGATTATTATACCAGGAGGGCTGCAGGAATTGTTTCTAAACACATTACTGAAGTTTCATTTAGCCTACAGTAGATTTCTGCCATGCATTAATTCCAAAAAGGTTATTTGGCATTGTATTGTATTGTATTGTATCTCTATGGTTTTAATCTTCATCGTTGCTTAAGTCTGAGCTCAAAACTAAGTCTACTGGGTGTTACTATTCTCCATTGAATGCATCACTGAGTCTATACCTTGACACGTTTCCTTTCTTCTCAGGAACACTTCAAGGCTCTTGAAATGGCCGGTGCCTAGCAACAGAATGGGTCCCATGTGTTCAGATGTGTTGAGTGGTCTGCTTTCCATTTCAATATGTATATTCTTCTAATCTACACACCATTTCAAGCTCCTCTAAGAAATTGTGTGTAGGTGACAGGCTGCCATGTTTGACTTAATCTATAAACAAATATCATTTAATAGAATAGTATAGAATAGAATAGAATAAACATAATTATTTCCTGTTAACTACATTTTTGGTTAATATGTAAATCCTGCTTCACAACAGCTTGCGTTTGTGTGCCTGTGTGTGTGTGCGTGTGCATGTGCATATTTGTGCATGTGTCTGTGCGTGTGTGTGGTCTCCATTTTACTCCGGTTTCCCTACTGAAAATAGCATCAGTGTTTCAGCACTGTTTCTCCCTCCACTTGTAGTGTAACCTCTCCTCTGCAGGCAGGCTGTGTCCACTGGACCATAGCAGAGGCAGTGCCAGGTACACTGAAAATGGAGTGGAAGACGAAGTGCAGGGACTTCTGAGTGTGTGGAGTCAATTTCATAGAAGGAGAAATGTCAAACCTCGCTGAACGTAGAACTAGATAGAGTAGAAGTTAGAACATTAAATGTATCCTCATTTAGCAGTTAATCAGGCTTTCAGGTGTAATATACAGAAACCGTAGGCTACTAAACTCACTTTGTTTGGCACCAAATGTTCTTTTAAAACAACAATGTACAACATGAATTAAGAGAAAGTTCTGGAACCTTGAAAGTTAAACCAAAAATGCCAACTACATTATATAGTAAGATAAGATGTTGGGCTACAAAGTGATGATTGCCGTATTGGCAGAAACGCTACAAGCCTCCAAGAACGCCAAACACACTTCTATTAAAGATCCATGATTTGGCCTGTGTCATTATTTACCCCCATCAAAACTACAGTCACAGCTGCATCCCAAATGGCACCCTATTCCCTACATAGTGCACTACTTTTGACCACCCTATTCCCTACATAGTGCACTACTTTTGACCACAACCAATGGGGCTTAGGTAAAAAGGTGTGCACTATATAGGGAAAAACCGGAAGGAAATCAATGTTGCTAATGCCTCCTTATGCCACTGAAGCACTTTACATTAGCGCTACTGTAAAATGCATGAGCCGGCCTGGCTGGAAGGATGTCTCAGGTGTCAGGCAGTAGGACTGATTAAACACCAATAAAGAAGAAGTGACATTTCACAGAGAGAGAGAGAGAGAGAGAGAGAGAGAGAGAGAGAGAGAGAGAGAGAGAGAGAGAGAGAGACATCTTGTCTTCCTATAGGGAGATGGATAGGGCAACATTATTTGCAATGTGTTGATTTGTGAAGAGCCTCGGCTACACTTTCTTCATTTTATTGATCTCAGCTCCCATCACATGCTGCATCAATGAGCCACGTGAGGATAGAAAGCAATTAGTGGGGAACAAGGCCCTGTTGAGTCAGGTTGCATAGTTAAACAGTTAGAAAGGCTATAGACCTCCCTTGACTGCATCCTAATGGGAACATCATTCTTCTCTCTCTCTCTCTCTCTCTCTCTCTCTCTCTCTCTCTCTCTCTCTCTCTCTCTCTCTCTCTCTCTCTCCCCTCTGTGTGATTTGTTTGGGGATAAAACATTTTTGTATGAAGAAACAAAATATATAGCCTATTAGCCAAAACATCTATATGTTGCAGTGTGTGTATTTATGCCTAAACTATTTAGTTACAGAGCATAGGCATACACTAATAGACCTACCCTAAATTGTCTCATATATGATTAGGAAAGGCTCATCTGAAAATAACATGCAGCCCTGACTGAACTGGGATAAATGGAGAAAACATTAATTAGGTGCTTAGCTAATAACCCCTGAGGCAGGCTGTACATTAAAGGCCCACTCCTAAATTTGAAAAACAATACAACGGCAGCCCTGCCACTTGGTTTGCTATAAAGCTGAAGGATGGAGCTGGAAGCCTACTGAGGAGTTGTCCTGACATCTAGTGGTGAATCTTTGCAACACATGCATTTTTTGTAATGTGCTGTAAATGTAGGCCTACGTGCCATGGGTCATTCAATAGCGCTTGCCATGGGTCATAAAAAAAGGCAATAGGCCTACCTGGCAAAAAAAGAGAAAGAAACACCTGGCTAAAAAAAACATCTCAAATCCACCTCCTCAATTACGGTGCAGTATTCATGTCATGTCATAGGCCTACATATTCTTCATTTCTATCTTTATTTTTTATTTATATGTCATAGACTACATAGGTGTCAGGAATGTATTTTAATAAATTAATGAATAAATACATAAATAAATATAACACTGTACAAAGTTTTGTAACCTTGAAGTTTCGTTTCACTACTGACCCTTGGTTCAGGTTGTTTGCGGCTATGCACATGTGGCACCCGCAGTGTGAAGTCCCACACCTCTATACTGAAGTCTATAACATTCCTGATTTGTCTGCCACGCGAAGGCGGAGTCTCCTAGTGTAGTAGACTAAAATGATGTGTGCGCAACGCTGACTGGTAACCACTGTGGCAACCTTGTGAACCAACAGTCTCTCCACAGCGCTGCGCGTCAGTATGTTATTTTTTTCGCTGACAACAGAAATGTTCTGAATTTAGGATACCTGGCCTCTTCAGAGAAGAACAGCATTTGCGTATTAATTCATTTCAAAATGAGATGTTAATACAACAACCCGATTATTGATAGCACATTTGTTGCTGCAGCTGTATGCGTCGGGAGACAACGTGCCAGAGGGGACTGCATCTCATCGCAGCTTTTATAGATAGACCAAGGGGGACTGATGACAATAACAATTCCGGACAGTATTTAATTGTGACCGTGCGCTCTTCTCCAATCCATACAGGTTATTTACCTTGAGAAATGCGTGTTTGCAGAACGCAATAGCAGAAGATGGAACAACAATGACTTTTTTAATAGCTATCTCAGAAAGCTATAGCCTATAGCCCATCTGTATGCTTAGCATAAAGCAGGTACCTCTTATTGGACTTCTCATTCACCAGTGCGTAAAATGGGTAACAGTTTTTCTAACATAGCTGCTTTTCAGTCCCTGCATATTGTCATGCTGGGTTTAGATTCTGCCGGTAAAACGACTGTCCTGTACCGCCTGAAATTCAACGAATTTGTGAACACCGTTCCCACAATCGGATTTAACACCGAGAGGATAAAACTGAGTAACAGTACCGCCAAAGGGATCAGTTGTCATTTTTGGGACGTCGGGGGACAGGAGAAGCTAAGACCGTTATGGAAATCCTACAGTCGGTGCACGGATGGCATTATTTACATAGTGGACTCAGTGGACGTGGACAGACTAGAGGAAGCCAAAACAGAACTGCATAAAGTTACCAAATTCGCAGAAAACCAAGGGACTCCATTACTTGTGATAGCCAATAAGCAGGACTTGCCCAAGTCTCTACCTGTCCATGAGATTGAGAAGCAACTGGCACTGCATGAGCTCAGCCCCTCTACCACTTACCATGTCCAGCCTGCATGTGCCATCATAGGTGAAGGGCTCCATGAAGGGATGGATAAACTGTATGAAATGATTGTGAAACGAAGGAAATCATTGAAACAAAAGAAAAAGAGATAAATACACATTACTGTAAAGTTGACCCCTATCTTCTGAGCTGCCTGCTACTGTACCATGCCCTTTGCTGTAGTAGGCATGTCAGGTGATTCTTATAATAATAAATAATATGCCATTTAGCAGAAGCTTTTATCCAAAGCGACTTACAGTCATGCGTGCATACATTTTTGTGTATGGGTGGTCCCGGCGATCGAACCCACTACCTTGGCGTTACAAGCGCCGTGCTCTACCAGCTGAGCTACAGAGGACCACATTCTTGTTATGCAGACTGTTACACTTGCAGTGGTTTATTCTGATACACTGTAGCTTTGGGGTTATTGTTGAAGTTAGTCAATTTTAGCTGTGCTGTTACATTCAATCACACAGAGGGAGGAAAATAAAAACTTGCCTCTTGCTATCAGAAATGTTCTTGACAGGCTGGTACCTGTTTGTTGCTGCTTCACAGTATTTTCTTGTCAATTAATTTTTTCTCCTGGAGAGTGGCCTACACAGCACTTTTTGACAGCCTGGAGTAGCCCACATTATTTCCTGATTGGAATGAACGTCATTAATCAATATTAATGTCCTTTTAATTTAATTTTTCCACTTTGCACGCTGTGTTGATGTTACTAACACATTTTGAGAGAGACCGTCCATTTCGTTCTAATATTTCCCCTACTCCTTTGATAACTGGGCAAACAGTGCCGTTTTATAATATAATACAATAGCTTACATTGGGTTTAATGTGTCTTTCGAATAAAGAAGGCTAATCATGGGTTGCATGTTTCTTCACAATATTGTTTTGAACGTTTGTTTTATGACTGATGCCCAGCTGGGCATTCTAGGTGACAATGAAGATGTAATCTAAAGTGCATTACTGTGGCTTGGAAACACGATGACATTCCAAAGGAGGCAAATAATTAGTAGGACAAGCATTTGTCATCATTGTTATGTCGCCAGATTGACTTCAGATGCAGTATAACTTTAGTTAGCTAGTTAAGATTGAGGGGAGAGCGCCACAATTTTTGCTAGCTAACATTAGCATTGTTACCTATTTCTCACAAACTTTGCTATCTCACGTCAACATTGCCATCTCTCTCAAGTAAACTTGACGACATCATAATGATGGCAAAGTTGTTTTCTACTAATTATTTGTCTACTTTACCAATATCATCGTATTTCCAGGCCACTATAGTGTAATTTTAATGAAACAGTCATTAGCCCCCTTTCAGAAAGACTGAGCATTAAATCAGTCTGACATCAATTTGCTTGCAGTATCTGTAGAATGTTGATAACAATGATAACGATGTGATGGAGTGATGGAGGTGCAACCCATGAGACATTATGTGTTCTGATTTCAATAGCATGATACTCACCCCCGTTCTTATTGCTACTTCCTCTTCCTCGGCTACATTGGTAGATTTATAGCTAGCCAACAATGGCAAAACCAAACTGTATGTACAGTAAGACAAAAATATTTTTTTCTAAATTGAAATGTTTGTTAACGAAACTTGTATACTTTTATTTACTTCCCTGAGAGGTATTGACACTTAATGGTATGCTAATAAGTGTGTGGAGGTAATTTTGTTTTACTGAGTAATTGAAATATGGAGACTGTTGGCTGTTTGTCCAATGCAGAAGGATTTGCAGTTTTTTTCAGAGTTTATCTCTACAACTGTCTTATGACAGGGGATATTTTTCGATTTCCTCGGGGGGCCAGTATGAAAAATGTATGCACTCACTAACTGTAAGTTAGTACTGTAATTTTTGTATTTATTATTTACGGTATTATACAATAAACCTAACAGTAAAGTATTAATTATTAACAGTTACTTGCCGTAAATTGCAATGGACTCTGGTTTTAGGCATAACTGGTCAATTATACAAAAAATGCTAAAGAACAGTAGTAGTTTAACAGTAAATTACTGTAAAGACGTGCTGTATTTCGAATGGTCCTGTAATTTCACCCCACAGAATACAGTACCCTACCGTATTATTTTTGGAGCACCTAAAAGCTTTTGTCCACTAGTGGGTGCATGGTATTGTTGTTTCTGGCTCATTAACATATTTTGATGCATGCCTTGTAAGAGCCTACATTTATTGCACCCTTCAGTGAGAGTGATGTACCCATTTAATTGATATGTGGTAGTAGTGTACCAACAATTAAATGTGTATAAGGGACAGATTGGAGTGGCATCAAGTCTTAAGTAACGGTTTAGTATTTGCCATGTCCTTTGGTCTGTTTTGCACTGTAGTCATTTCCAGTTTGGAAGTCTTTGATAAGGCCTCTAAAAATGCAAGTGATATAAAAGACCAGATATTCATATATATTTGGTATATATCGCAGTGGCCAGTTTCTTAGGTACACCACCCCGTTCATGAAAGTCGTTCGCTCCTACAGACAATGAGTCACTTGACTGTGGCTTGCTATATAAAGCAGGCATCGATGCATTCAGTTACTGTCCGATTGAACGTTAGAATGGGCAAAACGAGTGACCTAAGCGACTTTGAACATGGTATGATCATAGATGCCAGGCACACTGGTTCCAATATCTCAGAAATGGATGACCTACTGGGCTTTTCACAAACGACAGTGTCTAGGGTTTACCGAGAATGGTGCGACAAACAAAAAACGTCCAGTCAGTGGCAGTCTTGTGGCAAAAAAACAGCTCGTTGATGAGAGGTCGAAGGAGAATAGCAAGAATATTGCAAGCTAACAGGCGGGCCACAAACAGGCAAATAACGGCGTAGTACAACAGTGGTGTGCAGAATGGCATCTCGGAACGCACAACTCGTCGGTCCTTGGCACGGATGCGCTATTGCAGCAGATGACCACACCGGGTTCCACTCCTATCAGCTAAAAACCAGAAGAAGCGGCTCCAGTGGGCACGCAATCACCAACACTGGACAATTGAGAAGTGGAAAAACATTGCCTGGTCCGACGAATCCCGGTTCCTGTTGCGTCATGCTGATCGTAGAGTCAGGATTTGGCTTAATCAGCATGAGTCCATTGCCCCATCTTGCCAGGTGTCAACAGTACAGGCTGGTGGTGTAATGGTGTGGGGAATGCTTTTCTGGCACACATTAGGTCCCTTAATACAAATTGAGCAACATTTCCATGCCCCAAAGAATTCAGGCGTTCTGGAGGCAAAGGGGGGTCCAACCCAGTACTAGATGGGTGTACCTAATAAACTGAGTATATATTATTAGTGGCATTATCCTCACAAGGTGAGGTATTGAAAGGTATTGAAAACAGGAGTGCCAATAAATGTAACCCGTATGAAATAAATAATACACATACTGAGCCATATTGTATGCAGAAAAAGGGGAAATTATATTATTTAATACTAATACTATTGCTCAGAGTAAGAGATTTTGTTTAATAAGTAATAAAAAAAAGATTGAAAAGATAAGGGTTATATTTATTGGCACCCGTTTTCAATGTCTTTCAATACCTCACCTTGTGAGGATAACGGCACTGAGCCTTTTTCTACAATGTTTTATGCGAACACGTTGGGAGGGATTTTAGACCATTCCTCCATACATAATCTTTCCAGATTCTTGATATCCTTTGTCGTCGCTGTCTGTTGAAAACCTTGTAACTCAATTCGTGCAACATTTTACATGTATTGAAAGCAGTAACTCTCCTCAATGTATTCTGAACATTTCATGACTCTAGGATCAAGACAATTTATGCAAAATAGCTTCTGCAGTTTGGTAATTGTATGTTTGTTAATGGTAAAATGTGGCAGTTTTTTCCATTTCCTGAAAGGTTTCTGTTTTGGAGATAAGAGGTTTTCATCAGACAGCGACGATATTTTAAAGTAGGTATGGGGTTCTTTTCTGCATATGCATATATCTTTCAACGCACAACCCACCACTGGTGTGCGTGGCCAAAGAGCTCTATTTTCATGTAATCTAATGTAAATGCCTGGAGTTTGCTAAATGGCACTGGCACTTGGATTAGAACCTGTGCTATGGTCAGATGACATGCAAATAGAGCTCTTTGGCCATGAACACCAGTGGTGGGTTTGGCGTTGAAAGAAAGACGCATATGCAGAAAACTCTAACTCTATCCCTACTGTAAAATGTGGTGGTGGATCTTTGATGTTATGGGGCTGTTCTGCTTCCACTGGTCCTGAGGCCTTTGTTAAGGTCAACGGCATCACAACAACTCACACATCAAGCACACATCAAATCCACAAAGAAATTGTTAACTGACCACAAAATCAACATTTTGGTATGGCCATCTCAGTCTGGATTTGAACCCCATTGAAAACCTGTGGTTTGAATTGAAGAGGGCTGTCCGTAAGCGCAGACTAAGGATATCAAGGATCTGGAAAGATTCTGTATGGAGAAATGGTCTAAGATCCCTCCCAATGTGTTCTCCAATCTCATAAAGCACTGGTTCCAATCCAAGTGCCAATGGCATTTATCAAACTCCAGGCGGTGCTATGGTCAGATGCCATGAAAATAGAGCTCTTTGCCCACGCACACTAGTTGTGGATTTGGCGTCGAAAATGGAAGCATATGCAGAAAAGTACCTCATACCTACAGTAAAATATGATGGTGCATCTTTGATGTTATGGGGCTATTTTGCTTCCACTGGTCCTGTGGCCCTTGTTAAGGTCAACGACATCATTAACTTTCCTCTGCCAGGGGGCTGACGCGTGGATCTTCCAGCAAGACATTAACCCCAAGCACACATCAAAATCTACAAAGAAATGGTTAATTGACCACAAAATCAACATTTTGCAACGACCATCTCAAGTTCCGGACTTTAACCATTGAAAACCTATGGTTTGAATTGAAGAGGGCAGTCCATAAGAGCAGACAAAGGATATTAAGGATCTGGAAAGATTCTGTATTGAGGAATGGTCTAAGATCCCTCCACATGTTCTCCAATCTCATAGAACATTTTAGAAAAAGGCTCAGTGTCCAATAGTTTCGACCCCTAACGTCTAAAGATGTTTCTATGACTTGTTATACAAAATCTCTTTCTCTGAGCAATTGTATTAGTATAATTAGTATAACATAATTTTTTTGCATACGATAAAGCTCAGTATTTGTATTGTTTATTTTATACAGTCTTTTTTGCTCATCTTTATCAAGGGATCCAATAATTCCGTATATATACTGTATAGTATATACACTGAGTGCACAAAACATTAAGAACACCTGCTCTTTCCATGACATAGACTGGCCATGTGAATCCAGGTGAAAACTATGATCCATTATTGATGTCAGTTGTTAAATCCACGTCAAACAGTGTAGATGAAGGAGAGGAGACAGGTTAAAGAAGGATTGAAGCCTTGAGCCAATTGAGACATGGATTGTGTATGTGTGCCATTCAGAGGTTGTGTTGGCAAGACAAAATATTTAAGTGTCTTTGAATGGGGTATGGTAGTAGGTGCTAGGTGCACCGATTTGAGTGTTTCAAGAACTGCAACGCTGCTGGGTTTTTCATGCTCAACAGTTTCCCGTGTGTATCAAGAATGGTCCACCACGCAAAGGACATCCAGCCAACTTGACACAACTGTGGGAAGCATTGGAGTAAAAGCTCTGACGAAGGCCTTGAGGCCGATACGTAAAGCTTAATAAAGAGCAGTGATACTAGCAAGAGCAGAGTGCAGGTTTCTTATTTTTTCTCAAGCATTGGAGTTAACATGGGCCAGCATCCCTGTGGAACACTTTCGACACCTTTTAAAGTCCATAGCCAACGAATTGAGGCTGTTCTGAGGGCGAAAAGGGTGCAACTCAATATTAGGAATGTGTTCCTAATGTTTTGTACACTTACTGTATATAAGATAAGATAGTACTTTATTCATCCCTCAGAGGGGAAATTTGATTGCACCAGCCAATACATACAGTACATCAACAATAAATACACAATTAAAACACAACAAGGACACACAGACACTAAAAGCAGCACATCATCAATTAATATAAAACGTCTCATAGCATAAATGTAAAATAATCCTAGGTAAAATCAATCTGTCTGCTATCGCACTACAATGCTCCAAGCAGATACTGTGGGGTGGGTGGCCAGTGTTGGCCTCTATTGCCAGTGTTGGCCTCCTGAGCTTGAGGATCTGATTATCCAGGATGGGCTCTAGATTTTCCTGGTCCGTGCCGATGATAGATCCAGCCTTCTAGATTATTTTGTTTAGCCTGTTGGCATCATCCCTTGTGATGTTTTGTCATTTTAGTGCACCTTTTAATAAATCACATTGTCTGAAATCGTTGAAAATACACTGAAAACATCAAAAATATATTATCTATCCAGCTAAAATCTACAATACCATGTAAAAACAAGTTGACATTGAGGTTAAAGAAAGTGTGTTTCCTCAATTTACAAAATATTGCCAACCGTTACTTCAGGCAAAATCAAGACGTCAATATTCTTGTATGGTTTTTTGTTTGAAAAATCTTACTGTTGAAGTCAGAAGTTTACATATACCTTAGCCAAATACATTTAAACTCAGTTTTTCCACAATTCCTGACATTTAATCCTAGTAAAACGTCCCTGTCTTAGGTCAGTTAGGATCACTACTTTCTTTTAAGAATGTGAAATGTCAGAATAATAGTAGAGAGAATGATTTATTTAAGCTTTTATTTCTTTCATCACGTTCCCAGTGGGTCAGAAGTTTACATACACTCAATTAGTATTTGGTAGCATTGCCTTTAAATTGTTTAACTTGGGTCAAACGTTTCGGGTAGCCTTCCACAAGCTTCCCACAATAAGTTAGGTGAATTTTGGCCCATTCCTCCTGACAGAGCTGGTGTAACTGAGTCAGGTTTGTAGGCCTCGTTGCTCGCACACGCCTTTTCAGTTCTGCCCACTCTTTTTCTATAGGATTGAGGTCAGGGCTTTGTGATGGCCACTCCAATACCTTGACTTTGTTGTCCTTAAGCCATTTTGCCACAACTTTGGAAGTATGCTTGGGGTCATTATCCATTTGGAAGACCCATTTGCGACCAAGCTTTAACTTCCTGACTGATGTCTTGAGATGTTGCTTCAATATATCCACATAATTTTCCTTCCTCATGATGCCATCTATTTTGTGAAGTGCACCAGTCCCTCCTGCAGTAAAGCACCCCCACAGCATGATGCTGCCACCCCCGTGCTTCACGGTTGGGATGTTGTTCTTCGGCTTGCAAGCAACCCCCTTTTTCATCCAAACATAACAATGGTCAATATGGCCAAACAGTTCTATTTTTGTTTCATCAGACCAGAGGATACTTCTCCAAAAAGTACGATCTTTGTCTCCATGTGCAGTTGCAAACCGTAGTCTGGCTTTTTTATGGTGGTTTTCAAGCAGTGGCTTCTTCATTGCTGAGCGGCCTTTCAGGTTATGTCGATATAGGACTTGTTTTACTGTGGATATAGATACTTTTGTACCTGTTTCCTCCAGCATCTTCACAAGGTCCTTTGCTGTTGTTCTGGGATTGATTTGCACTTTTCGCACAAAAGTACGTTGTTGGAAAAATTACTTGTGTCATGCACAAAGTAGATGTCCTAACCGACTTGCCAAAACTATAGTTTGTTAACAAGAAATGTGTGGAGTGGTGGAAAAACAAGTTTTAATGACTCCAACCTAAGTGTATGTAAACTTCCGACTTCAACTGTAAATTACAGCTAACTTTGATCAAATTCTGAATTTGCAATTAATCGTGATTAATCACAGCAAATCCTGCAATTAACTTGATAGCATTTTTTTTATCGTTTGACAGCCCTAACATATATTTGGTATGCTGTAAAATGAAAACACATTAGATAGCAGCCAATCTGCTTGCACCAATCCCATGTAATTACAGTAAAATACTGTAAAATTCAAACCTGACCTCCCCTCAATTCATACATTCATTCAGAAATGCATTACAATTACAGTAGCATTTAAGTTTTTACAGTATAATACAGTACAATTTACGGTAATGTACTGTGTGTCGTTGCTCAGGTTTTACAGTAACTTACTGGCAGCCAGTTGCCATTAAGTTAAAGTAAAACAACGGTACCAAAGATTACCGTAAGAGTATTTGTTACCGTAAAGTGACTACAATAGCATTATTGGTACCGTAAATCAATTACAGAAACAGCATGCTAGTGTAAAATATGGTAGGGTAACATATAGTACCTTTTTTTACGGTAACTTACAGGCAACTGGCTGCCAGTAAGTTATTGTAAAAACAACAGGACATTTTTGTACAGTGCAGGTTGCAAAGGGAGGTAATATAGCTTTCTTAACCTAACTTAGTCCACACTATTATGTGTTTTTTTGCAACCAAAGAGATATTGTTTTGTTTGCCATTATACTTGTTTTGTCCCATCCCTATTGTATCTGCTAAAGCTGTAATTATCAACAAGATTACAGTGACAGATATATCCACTATTATTGTGGTGGTAGTGCAATGTGTTGCACAAACAGCATTTAAAATCCCTATTGTCATCTTCAAATGTCATATACCCATTTGGGTTGTGAAGCTGTTGTTTACAATGGGTTATTAAGTTTCTAGATTAAAATAGCAATGTAATAACATGTTTTCCTCCATAAACATGCCAATTGAAAAACACAATGCTTGTCATTTGGCATAGCATCATAATAAATCTATTTAAAGCTATATACAACCATAACATTAGGGCCTACAATGTACTAAATGCTTATTCCTCCTCCTGGACTGTAGCTATTGGGTTACATTCTGAAGTAAGACACCACAGCCAATTAAATACAACATGAAAGGGAATTCTGGATCTCTAAAGGAGTGGTTCATCTAGGATAAACTGCTGTATGGAGGATACCAGGGATGCGTCCCAAATAGCACCCTATTGCCTATGTAGTGCACTACTTTTGACCATGACGCATGGGGCTCCGGTCAGAACTAGTGCACTATATAGGGAATAGGGTGCCATTTGGGATACATCCCAGCTAGGGATTGGATTCAGGCAGTCATTCGCACTTCCTGAAATATTCAGCAGATAACTCTTCCCTCACATTCTATCACACAACTTTGTTACACTCCTGCCTGAGTGAGTGTGGTGTGCAGGCAGCCCTCTAGTGCACTTTTTTGACAGCCCATGCTCTTACAGCAGGGCAAAGCAAGGGGATGTCAGTGAACACATGTATCTATGGGGGCACGTAGAGGAGATGCACTCACTTTCAGGACTGAGGAGTGAAAGGCCCTGGAGGTATGTCTGCAGAGAGAGTGCTGCTATTCTGCTATAAGGAACCCATTAGAAGATGGGTAGTTTCTGCCCTCGATGCCTCTTTCTCTTCTTCAACTTCTTCATCTTCAACTGAATTTCCAAGTAGATTTAAATAGCTTGATTTCTCTATTAGGTCTACTTCTACCGTATAATAATTTTAAATGTCAGGCCGTAAGTTTGTAAGTCGCTCTGGATAAGAGCGTCTGCTAAATGACGTAAATGTAAATGTAAGTATTTATAGTGACTCCATATGAGTATTTTGTTTTAATATACCTTGTGTTTCTCTATATAGTCAACTACATGGCTGATAAAAAGTTGCAATTTATTAAACTGCCTCCTCAGGTAGCTCCAGTGAGAATTAGAGCCTCAAAAACCAATGTCAAAACAAATCCTCACTTATTCATCTCTGACTCAAGCAGAGACATTTATCTCTGACTCAAGCAGAGAACAGAAAAAGAGAATTCCAATTGACTGTTTTATTTTGTTGCCGTAGTTTTCCCTGCATCATTTTCCACCTACTCACATGTAAAACTATTGCTGTTTCTCTCTGTCACTCATTCATTCCCAACCGACTGTAAAATACACACCTACTTATCCACATTTATGTACTGTGCTCACTTGTTTGTTTATCGATCCAGGTCTTAAATACTGAATAATCTTGCTTTTTCAGCCCCCTCTTCTTATGGATTATGTCGGTGGTCATGAATGAATGTGGGGACATTTAAATCTCTCTGGGGTTTTTTTCCCCAGTAGATTAATCCATTGGCTTTCATCTCCAGCGACATCAGCTGAGCTCGTTCCGAAAAGAGAAGAGAGGCAGTGCTTTTTTTACACTGAGCTTGAGGCTGCTTTATTCTCCACAAACAATGATGATGGGATGGGAATGTGCTTAAGCCTCTCCTTTCCATGTGGTTCAGTGATTAGGAAGACACCATAATGGTATAGTTGTAACGAACAGATCGCACACGTTTTGTCAGGCCATCATTCAGTGAACATGTGCAAGCTTCATAGTCACTTGGAGAACATGATGGCTGTTTTGACATGCAGGTTGTACAGTCAGGACATATTTTGCATGTGTTTAGTCAGGACATATTTTTTTATGTGAACATGTGCTAGCTTTATAGTCACTTGGACTACACATGTTGTCCTCTCGGGACCTGATCATTCCATTACTCCTCTATTCAAATAGAACACTACACTCATCCCCTCATTCCTCTCCCCTTTTATCTCTCAAACCATGAGTCTTCATCTTACATTTACATTTACATTTATGTCATTTAGCAGACGCTCTTATCCAGAGCGACTTACAGTTAGTGCATACATTATTCTTTTTTATTTTCATACTGGCCCCCCGTGGGAATCAAACCCACAACCCTGGCGTTGCAAACGCCATACTCTACCAACTAAGCTACCTCCCTGCCGGCCATTCCCTCCCCTACCCTGGACGACGCTGGGCCAATTGTGCGCCGCCCCATTGGTCTCCCGGTTGCGGCCGGCTACAGCAGAGCCTGGATTCGAACCAGGATCTCTAGTGGCACAGCTAGCACTGCGATGCAGTGCCTTAGACCACTGCGCCACTAATTAGCCATTAATCATTTGCTGATCAAAGTATAAGGAAAAGAGCCAGAGGGGACACTTGGACTTGGTCAAAGAACCTTTCACTTGGTTAACTTGTTATAGCCCATTATAGACTATATACTAATTAAGGGCCCTAATGCTCGTACAGTGGCTTGCGAAAGTATTCACCCCCACTTGGCATTTTTCCTATTTTTTTGCCTTACAACCTGGAATTAAAATGGATTTTTTGGGGGTTTGTATCATTTGATTTACACAACATGCCTACCACTTTGAAGATGCAAAATATTTTTTCTTGTGAAACAAACAAGAAATAAGACAAAAAAAACAGAACACTTGAGCATGCATAACTATTCAACCCCCCAAAGTCAATACTTTGTAGAGCCACCTTTTGCAGCAATTACAGCTGCAAGTCTCTTGGGGTATGTCTCTATAAGCTTGGCACATCTAGCCACTGGGATTTTTGCCCATTCTTCAAGGCAAAACTGCTCCAGCTCCTTCAAGTTGGATGGGTTCCGCTGGTGTACAGCAATCTTTAAGTCATACCACAGATTCTCAATTGGATTGAGGTCTGGGCTTTGACTAGGCCATTCCAAGACATTTAAATGTTTCCCCTTAAACCACTCAAGTGTTGCTTTAGCAGTATGCTTAGGGTCATTGTCCAACTGGAAGGTGAACCTCCGTCCCAGTCTCAAATCTCTGGAAAAATGAAACAGGTTTCCCTCAAGAATTTCCCTGTATTTAGCGCCATCCATCATTCCATCAATTCTGACCAGTTTCCCAGTCCCTGCCGATGAAAGATATCCCCACAGCATGATGCTGCCACCACCATGCTTCATTGTGGGGATGGTGTTCTTGGGGTGATGAGAGGTGTTGGGTTTGCGCCAGACATAGCGTTTTCCTTGATGGCCAAAAAGCTCAATTTTAGTCTCATCTGACCAGAGTACCTTCTTCCATTTGTTTGGGAAGTCTCGCACATGGCTTTTGGCGAACACCAATCGTGTTTGCCTATTTCTTTCTTTAAGCAATGGCTTTTTTCTGGCCACTCTTCCGTAAAGCCCAGCTCTGTGGAGTGTACGGCTTAAAGTGGTTATCTTCAGGGTTATCTTTGGTCTCTTTGTTGCCTCTCTGATTAATGCCATCCTTGCCTGGTCTGTGTGTTTTAGTGGGTGGCCCTCTCTTGGCAGGTTTGTTGTGGTGCCTTATTCTTTCCATTTTTAAATCATGGATTTAATGGTGCTCCGTGGGATGTTCAAAGTTTCAGATATTTTTTATAACCCAACCCTGATCTGTACTTCTCCACAACTTTGTCCCTGACCTGTTTGGAGAGCTCCTTGATCTTCATGGTGCCACTTACTTGGTGGTGCCCCCTTGCTTAGTGGTGTTGCAGACTCTGGGGCCTTTCAGAACAGGTGTATATATACTGAGATCATGTGACAGATCATGTGACACTTAGATTGCACACAAGTGGACTTTATTTAACTAATTATGTGACTTCTGAAGGTAATTGGTTGCACCAGATCTTATTTAGGGGCTTCATAGCAAAGGGGGTAAATACATACAGTGGGGAGAACAAGTATTTGATACACTGCCGATTTTGCAGGTTTCCCTACTTACAAAGCATGTAGAGGTCTGTAATTTCTATCATAGGTACACTTCAACTGTGAGAGACGGAATCTAAAACAGAAATCCAGAAAATAACATTGTATGATTTTTAAGTAATTAATTTGCATTTTATTGAATGACATAAGTATTTGATCACCTACCAACCAGTAAGAATTCCGGCTCTCACAGACCTGTTAGTTTTTCTTTAAGAAGCCCTCCTATTCTCCACTCATTACCTGTATTAACTGCACCTGTTTGAACTCGTTACCTGTATAAAAGACACATGTCCACACACTCAATCAAACAGACTCCAACCTCTCCACAATGGCCAAGACCAGAGAGCTGTGTAAGGACATCAGGGATAAAATTGTAGACCTGCACAAGGCTGGGATGGGCTACAGGACATTAGGCAAGCAGCTTGGTGAGAAGGCAACAACTGTTGGCGCAATTATTAGAAAATGGAAGAAGTTCAAGATGACGGTCAATCACACTCGGTCTGGGGCTCCATGCAAGATCTCACCTTGTGGGGCATCAATGATCATGAGGAAGGTGAGGGATCAGCCCAGAACTACACGGCAGGACCTGGTCAATGACCTGAAGAGAGCTGGGACCACAGTCTCAAAGAAAACCATTAGTAACACACTACGCCGTCATGGATTAAAATCCTGCAGCGCACGCAATGTCCCCCTGCTCAAGCCAGCGCATGTCCAGGCCCGTCTGAAGTTTGCCAATGACCATCTGGATGATCCAGAGGAGGAATGGGAGAAGGTCATGTGGTCTGATGAGACAAAAATATAGCTTTTTGGTCTAAACTCCACTCGCCGTGTTTGGAGGAAGAAGAAGGATGAGTACAACCCCAAGAACACCATCCCAACCGTGAAGCATGGAGGTGGAAACATAATTCTTTGGGGATGCTATTCTACAAAGGGGACAGGACGACTGCACCGTATTGAGGGGAGGATGGATGGGGCCATGTATCGCGAGATCTTGGCCAACAACCTCCTTCCCTCAGTAAGAACATTGAAGATGGGTCGTGGCTGGGTCTTCCAGCATGACAACGACCCGAAACACACAGCCAGGGCAACTAAGGAGTGGCTCCGTAAGAAGCATCTCAAGGTCCTGGAGTGGCCTAGCCAGTCTCCAGACCTGAACCCAATAGAAAATCTTTGGAGGGAGCTGAATGTCCGTATTGCCCAGCGACAGCCCCGAAACCTGAAGGATCTGGAGAAGGTCTGTATGGAGGAGTGGGCCAAAATCCCTGCTGCAGTGTGTGCAAACCTGGTCAAGACCTACAGGAAACGTATGATCTCTGTAATTGCAAACAAAGGTTTCTGTACCAAATATTAAGTTCTGCTTTTCTGATGTATCAAATACTTATTTAATGCAATAAAATGCAAATTAATTACTTAAAAATCATAAAATGTGATTTTCTGGATTTTTGTTTTAGATTCCGTCTCTCACAGTTGAAGTGTACCTATGATAAAAATTACAGACCTCTACATGCTTTGTAAGTAGGAAAACCTGCAAAATCGTAAGTGTATCAAATACTTGTTCTCCCCACTGTATGCACGCACCACTTTTCCGTTATTTATTATTTTGAATTTTCTGAAACAAGTTATTCTTTTCATTTCACTTCACCAATTTTGTGTCACGATTCAGACAGACGACCAGGGGACCACAATTGCGTCACACCAGAAAGTTTATTAAACTTAAGGGAAAAGGGAAGTAGGGAGTGAATGAAGGCTCCAGGGGTAACAGGGATCCCGTCCAATGCGCTGGGTCTGTGCCCCCCAGTGGCAGCGATGCGTCCCTATGAAGCCGGTGGTGGGTGGTCCAGAAGTCCTGGGGGGAGACACAGACACAACAGGGCGGAATGAAACCAGGCAGCAGTACAGTTCAAGGGAAATCCAAAATACGTAGTAGCAAGGCAGAAGGCTGGTCAGAGTTACCGGGATTGAAGAGTAGTCAGGAGTCGTAATGGCAGAAGCAGGTCTGGATCTCCTGAGGCAGAAGAGTATCCAAAAAACAGGCAGGTCCGGGGTCACAAAACCAGGGTGAGCCAGAAGCGCGAGCAAACAGGTTCCGGGTGTGAGCTTTGCAGACGATCTGACACCGGAGAGCTGAAAGACAGGGCCTTAAATACTGGGAGAGGTTAGTGGGTAATGCAGCGCAGCTGGCAGAGTAATTAGAGCCGAGCAGAGCAGGGACAGGTGGAGCTAGTTAGGCTGAGTAGAGAGAGGGAGGTGAGCAGAGTGGAAGATAGTGGAAACAAATTAAGGTGGTAACCCGGTGGAGTGAGAGGGCTCATGACAGAACCCCCCCCAAGGGACGGCCCCAGAAGTCCCAAGAGCAACACCACGCCGGGCGGGAGGAGGGGAGCCGGAGGAGGGCTAGAACTCCTCCGAACGGTCCGAGTGAACGTCCTCATCCTCGGAGGAAGCCGGAGGGCCGTGGTCGGGGAGATGGGACAGGTCCCGAGACAGGATCAGGCACAGGACAGGAAGCCGAGCGGGCCGGACGGTTAGGGACCCCTCTGGGGCGGCCCCTACGGATTGCAGGTTGATCAGGATGCCGTTGGTGGAAAGCGGTGATGAGAGTCCTATCCACAATCCGACTAGCTGGCACCCAGGTCCTTTCCTCAGGTCCATAGCCCTCCCAGTCAATGAGGTACTGGAGACCCCTACCCCTCCGTCTGGACCGAAGCAGGCGGCGGACGGTGTAAACCAGGCCACCATCGACGAGCCGTGGAGGAGGAGGACCAGGCGCAGCAGGGACCAGCGGACTCTCATGGATGGGCTTAATCTTAGACACATGGAAAGTGGGGTGCACCCTCAGGGAATTAGGCAGTTGGAGCCGGACAGCAGTTGGGCTAATCACTCTTATGATAGGGAATGGGCCAATGAACCGAGGTGCCAGCTTCTGCGACTCCACCCTGAGTGGCAGGTTCTTCGATGACAACCACACCCTTTGACCAACATGGTAGGTGGGAGCAGGAATTCTCCGACGGTTGGCCCCGGTAGTGTAGCTGGCAACGGACCTGAGGAGTGTGGCTCGGGCTTGTGACCAGGTGCGGCGACATCGACGGGCAAAAGCAAGTGCAGATGGGCAAGTAACCTCCTCCTCCTGGCTGGCAAATAGAGGAGGCTGGTATCCATAAACACATTGGAAAGGGGACATACCGATGGCAGAGCAGGTCAGAGAATTGTGTGCGTACTCCACCCATGTCAATTGCTGCGACCAGGAGTGGGGGTTGCGTGAAGTCATGCATCGCAGTGCCTTCTCGAGCTCCTGATTAGCCCGCTCTGACTGCCCATTGGATTGGGGATGGAATCCGGAAGTCAGACTGACTGTGGCTCCCAGCAGGTGACAGAACTCCTTCCAAAAAGCGGAGGAGAATTGTGGACCACGGTCAGAAACAACATCCCTTGGCAGTCCGTGGATCCGGAAGACGTGTTCCAGGACCACCTGGGCGGTCTCCTTGGCGGTTGGGAGCTTGGGGAGGGGAATGAAGTGTGCCATCTTGCTGAAACGGTCAACGATGGTGAGAATGACGGTCTTGCCCCTTGAAGGGGGCAGCCCCGTGACAAAGTCAAGGGCGATGTGAGACCAGGGACGTCTGGGCACAGGCAGGGGCTGCAGCAATCCGGCTGGGGGTTGGCAGGACGACTTGTGTTGGTTGCAGATGGGGCAGGCTTGGACGAATTCCCGTACATCCTTCCTCAGAGAGGGCCACCAGAACCTCTGGGCGAGCAGGTTGTAAGTGCGGGTGGAGCCAGGGTGACAAGCTAGGCGGGAGTCATGTCCCCACTGAATGACCTGGGACCTCAGGTCTTCGGGGACAAAAAGGGCGGTCAGCTGGGCAAGTACTGGGACCTGGCTGGTTACGGAGAGCCTCCAGCACCTGTTCCTCAACAGCCCAGGTCAGAGCTGCAACGATGCAGGGACTTGGCAGAATCGACACAGGATCCTTGGAGGGGTTGTCATCCTTCTGGAATTGACGGGAGAGGGCGTCTGGCTTGGTGTTGCGTGATCCAGGCCGGTATGACAGAGTGAAATTAAACCTGGTGAAGAACAGGGCCCAGCGGGACTGCCTGGAGTTCAACCGTTTGGCCGTGCGGATGTACTCCAAGTTCTTATGATCGGTCCAAACGAGAAATGGAATGGTGGACCCCTCCAGCCAGTGACGCCACTCCTCCAAGGCAAGCTTCACAGCCAGCAGCTCACGGTTCCCTATGTCGTAATTGCACTCAGAGGGGGACAACCGACGTGAGAAAAAGGCACAGGGATGGAGCTTCCTATCCTCCGCAGCCCACTGAGAAATCACAGCACCAACTCCCACATCCGAGGCGTCCACCTCCACAATGAATTGCCGGTCCACATCAGGCATCTGGAGGATGGGAGCGGAGGTGAACCTCACCTTGAGGGTACTGAAGGCTTTGTCGGCTGCTGGGGTCCAGGTGAAGGGTTGCTTGGTGCTGGTTAGAGCAGTGAGAGGGGCAGCAACGGTACTGTAGTTCCGGATAAACTTCCTATAGAAGTTAGCAAACCCCAGAAACTGTTGCAGCTTCTTTCTGTTCTCCGGAACTGGCCATGAAGTGACTGCTGATACTTTGGCAGGATCCATTTGGATACTTCCTTCTGCCACTATGTACCCCAGGAAGGCCACTGTCTTGACGTGAAACTCACATTTCTCTGCCTTGGCGTAGAGGGAATTCTCCAGAAGACGATGAAGGACTTGCTGGACATGGCGGGTGTGTTCAGACAGGTTTCTGGAGTAAATTAAGATGTCATCCAGGTAAACGAAGACAAACTTGTTTAACATGTCCCGCAGTACATCATTCACTAGAGCCTGGAACACAGCAGGAGCATTGGTGAGGCCAAAAGGCATAACCAGATACTCGTAGTGGCCTGTTGGTGTATTGAATGCGGTTTTCCATTCATCTCCCTCCCGGATCCGCACTAGGTGGTAAGCGTTTCTGAGATCCAACTTGGTAAAAACAGTGGCTCCCTGGAGCAACTCAAAAGCAGAGGTGAGCAGAGGCAGAGGGTAACGGTTTTTCACTGTGATGTCGTTGAGTCCCCTGTAGTCGATGCAGGGGCGAAGAGATCCGTCCTTCTTCCCCCACAAAGAAGAAGCCAGCACCAGCAGGAGATGAAGATGAACGGATTAATCCTGCGGACAGAGAGCCATTGATGTAGTCCTCCATGGACTTTCTTTCAGGAGCAGACAACGAATAAAGACGACCCCTTGGAGGAGCTGTTCCAGGGAGGAGGTCGATGGCACAGTCGTACGGTCGGTGAGGGGGCAGAGATGTGGCTCTTGCTTTGTTAAACACCTCTCTGAGACCATGGTAGCATTCTGGGACATTGGAGAGGTCAGGAGCGGAGTTAGTAGGTACTGGCCGAGGGGGTAGTGCGGCAGCAAGCAGGCAGGTTCGGTGGCAGTCCTCTCCCCCACTCCCTGATCACCCCGGTCACCCAGTCGAGCTGAGGGTTGTGCCGGCGGAGCCATGGGTAACCCAGGATGAGGGGTTGGCCTGGAGAGGGGAGCAGGTGAAACTGGATAGTTTCTTGATGGTTTCCCGGACAGACCCATCGAGACCGGGGCCGTGACATGAGTGACCGATCCGAGTAAGTGTCCGTCCAGTGCCCGGGCAGGAATAGGAGGTGTCAAACGGAGGTTCTCCAGTCCCAGTTGGCGTGCCAGCTTGATGTCCATTATGTTGGCTTCGGCGCCAGAATCCACCAGAGCAGCCAGGGTGTGAGTTGAGTCAGAGAGGCGGAGGTGAACTTGCAGCAGGGGTTTGCGGTCGGAGGACTGGATGGTCATTGAACTCAACCGGACTCCCCCTACGCCCGGTGAGCTTCGGCCCTTTAAAGGGCAGGTTACCACACGATGTCCATCACCTCCACAATAGAGGCAGAGGTTTGAGGTGAGCGGCGCTGGCGCTCTGCAGGAGTGAGGGAGGCTCGCCCAATCTCCATAGGCTCAGACTGATCAAGCTGACCTGGGTGAGTGGCAGTAGATGACAGGAGCCCAGTCGGATCTCTCCGAATGCCGGTAGTAGGTGGACCTTGGCGCCCCCTCTCACGACGACGGGTCTGTATCCTTCTGTCGATCCTGACCGTCAGTGCGATGGCTTCATCAAGAGTGGAAGGCAGTTCATGGGAGACCAACTCGTCCTTGATATAGTCAGCCAAACTATGGAAGAACGCGTCCACCAACGATGGTGTGTTCCAAGAACTTCGTCTAGCCAGGGTTCGGAAGTCGATGGAATGGTCTGCGACTGTACGTCTGCCTTGTCGAATACTGAACAGTTCACGAGACGCCTCTGCGGTGGGTGAATCCAGGTCAAACACCTTCAGCATCTCCTCAGCAAACAGGTCGAAGGTTGCACATGCGGGGGGTTTGACGTTCGAACTCTGCTGTTCCCCAGAGTCGAGCTCGGCCCGTCAGGTGAGTGATGGCATACCCAACTTTAGCCCCCTCCGTGGCGAAGGTCCTTGGCTGCAAGGAGAACTGAAGTCGGCAGCTAGTCAGGAATGGCCGGACCTGGGTTGAATCGCCGTTGAACCGCTCGGGGTTTCCAATCTTGGGTTCGGAGCAGCGGCTGCAATGACCGGGGCAGGTAACTCGGGGGCTGGGCTGGTGGGCAGACTGGCTGGGGTAAGGTTGGTGAGGAGTTGAATGATCATGGCGAGTTGTTGTTGCTGCTGCTGGAACTGCTGCTCATGCTCATCGGTTTCCATGTCGGGGAAAGTGTGCGCTGAGTCCATAATGGTCAGATCGTACTGTCACGATTCAGACAGACGACCAGGGGACCACAATTGCGTCACACCAGAAAGTTTATTAAACTTAAGGGAAAAGGGAAGTAGGGAGTGAATGAAGGCTCCAGGGGTAACAGGGATCCCGTCCAATGCGCTGGGTCTGTGCCCCCCCCCAGTGGCAGCGATGCGTCCTATGAAGCCGGTGGTGGGTGGTCCAGAAGTCCTGGGGGGAGACACAGACACAACAGGGCGGAATGAAACCAGGCAGCAGTACAGTTCAAGGGAAATCCAAATACGTAGTAGCAAGGCAGAAGGCTGGTCAGAGTTACCGGGATTGAAGAGTAGTCAGGAGTCGTAATGGCAGAAGCAGGTCTGGATCTCCTGAGGCAGAAGAGTATCCAAAAAACAGGCAGGTCCGGGGGTCACAAAACCAGGGTGAGCCAGAAGCGCGAGCAAACAGGTTCCGGGTGTGAGCTTTGCAGACGATCTGACACCGGAGAGCTGAAAGACAGGGCCTTAAATACTGGGAGAGGTTAGTGGGTAATGCAGCGCAGCTGGCAGAGTAATTAGAGCCGAGCAGAGCAGGGACAGGTGGAGCTAGTTAGGCTGAGTAGAGAGAGGGAGGTGAGCAGAGTGGAAGATAGTGGAAACAAATTAAGGTGGTAACCCGGTGGAGTGAGAGGGCTCATGACAATTTTGACTATTTTGTGTATGTCCATTATATGAAATCCAAATAAAAATCTATTTAAATTACAGGTTGTAATGCAACAAAATAGGAAAAACGCCAAGGGGGATGAATACTTTTGCAAGGCACTGTAACTATTCTGCCCCTCGCTCTTTTGAGAGCTTGCATAAAATAATGTAACAATCCTTTCAATATGTTTTATTGTGTCTTTTTCTGCGTTATGTAAGTTCCATTACCTGTCATGTTTGCCAGAGGGTTTCATACAGATACACCATTGAGAGATGAGGAAAGTATAGCCTGAAATCACAATTGCCATTTAGACAGGATAGAAATAAACTGCCGTGCTACATTTGCTAAGTACAGTTTGAGTAACTGCCTTGTGACAAACCCTAAGGATGTGACATATCAACAAACAGGGTCTTTAAGGACATTATGTCCGTTGTTATGAACCAAGAGTTCATAGGGAGACATAAAGGCTTATACAGGTTTATAGAGGGTTCATAGAGGGTAGTAGAGGGTCATAGAGGTGAGCATTGCTGGACAAACAATAACTGAGACTTCCTCCTTCATAAACAACTACATGACATTAGACAGCCATTTGATGAAGCAGACTGTTTTGAAGGGGGACAAAAAGCATACTATAATTATATTCCAAAACACTTTAATGAGTTTTAACATAGTAAACACGCTGTAACAAGTAAAGTCTGAGAAGATGAGTATGATCTATGGCCAGTTCTTTGTCGAATTCCCCACAACAGCTCAACAGATTATACATTTACATTTCAGTCATTTAGCAGACGCTCTTATCCAGAGCGATATACAGGAGCAATTAGGGTTAAGTGCCTTGCTCAAGGGCACATCGATAGATTTTTCACCTAGTCGGCTCAGGGATTAGAACCAGCGACCTTTCGGTTACTGGCACAACGCTCTTAACCACTAAGCTACCTGCCGCCCCATTATATAATAGAGAGGAGAGGGATGGGGGGGGGATAACACAGAGAGAAGAAAGACCACTTTTATGTGGAGTTACTGTCTGCTTTGACAGCCACGGTAGGTTACATATGCAAGAGAAGTGAGGAAAGAATGTTGAAGTGAGGAAAGACAAAGACTCTCACGGCTTTCTGATGAAGCCAGATATTGCCCATGCACTTCAGAGCATACTATGGCATAACAGTGACCCACGTGCAGAAACAAAAAAATGCACTAAATAGGTCACACTCATGTAACATCACAGTAGGCTCTGGTGGTAATCATTCTGAATAATATTCTCATCTATAATTCTGTTGAAGACAAGATGAATCAGAGTTCAGACACAGGGTAACCCACTGCTGGTGTATTTCTCGTCTCTCTGTTGATCCTCTCTGAGAAGCAGCAGTCGTGGGGAGTTTGCCGGGGAGATGGAGTAGCATCGTTTGCGTCAGAGAGAGAGAGACAGACAGACACAGAGAGAGAGAGAGAGACAGCCAGAAAGTGAGGGAGAGAGAGAGAAAGACAGAGAGAGAGACAGAGTGAGAAAGAGAGAAAGAGGGAGACAATGAGACAGCCAGAGAGAGAGAGAGAGAGAGAGAGAGAGAGAGAGAGAGAGAGAGAGAGAGAGAGAGAGAGAGAGAGAGAGAGAGAGAGAGAGAGACGGGGCCTCATTTGCATGCTCTCCGGAGCTATAAACGTGTCTCATTATAATTTCAATTACTGCCGTAGCAGAGACAGAGATGGGAATGGAGACGATCCTTCACAGAGCCTTTAGTTAGGTGGTAGTGATGGAGGCTGCAAATCCTCTTCTCAGAGGCAGCGATTAAAGACATGCGAGAGGGGAGAGCGAGAAAAACAAGCTAAAAAGAGACTGAAGAATCTGATCTCCAAGTCAATGTGATCTCCAAGTCCATGTGATCTCCAAGTCAATGTGATCTCCAAGTCCATGTGATCTCCAAGTCAATGTGATCTCCAAGTCCATGTGATCTCCAAGTCCATGTGATCTCCAAGTCAATGTGAATTCCAAGTCCATGTGATCTCCAAGTCCATGTGATCTCCAAGTCCATGTGATATACAAGTCCATGTGATCTCCAAGTCAATGTGATCTCCAAGTCCATGTGATCTCCAAGTCAATCTGATCTCCAAGTCAATGTGATCTCCAAGTCCATGTGATCTCCAAGTCAATGTGATCTCCAAGTCCATGTGATCTCCAAGTCCATGTGATCTCCAAGTCCATGTGATATACAAGTCCATGTGATCTCCAAGTCAATGTGATCTCCAAGTCCATGTGATCTCCAAGTCAATCTGATCTCCAAGTCAATGTGATCTCCAAGTCCATGTGATCTCCAAGTCAATGTGATCTCCAAGTCCATGTGATCTCCAAGTCCATGTGATCTCCAAGTCCATGTGATATACAAGTCCATGTGATCTCCAAGTCAATGTGATCTCCAAGTCCATGTGATCTCCAAGTCCATGTGATCTCCAAGTCAATGTGATCTCCAAGTCAATGTGATCTCCAAGTCCATGTGATCTCCAAGTCCATGTGATCTCCAAGTCAATGTGATCTCCAAGTCCATGTGATCTCTGCTCTGTTGTGACAGTTTTGTCTTGTGACGTATCAGATGGACAATTGCACATGCTTTACAGACCTGACCTAACAAGTGTCTTAGCATGAGTTCTATTGTCAGATTTATCGTCTAAGCTGCCAGTGTCAAACTCAATTCCAGGAAGTCTGTGTGTATGCTGGATTTTATTATTTACTTTCAATTTGGGTCCAATTAAGACCTACACAACCAGGTGTGGGGAGTTCCTAATTAATAAATTACCTTAATTGATCAGTCAAATACAAGGGATAAGCAAAAACCCGCTGACACTCAGCCCTTGAGGACTGGAGTTTGACATGTGGTCTAGGCCAATGTCATCTGGATGAAACATGTGCAGATACAACACGTTGGTTACCTCTATGTGTTTGTAGTATGGCCCATTTAGCCATATGTGACTGGTGAAGGTTAGAGGTTATGTCTTCAGTCTGCATCATGTGTCAGTTGGACGACTCCGCACATGGCTTCATTTCAGTTCTGCAGGATCTGCCGTTTACAGGAAATGGAAACAAGAGAGACGTCGTCTGAGCACCAAATGGCACCCTATATGGTGCAACAGGGCCCATTGGGCTCCGGTCAAAAGTGGTGCTCCATTTGGGATGCAGACCTCCTCTGCAGCTATTATTCCCTGGCATCTAGGTATTCCCTGGTTAGTGTTCTCAATTCAGGTTATCACTTTCCCATGTAGCCAGCACATTTATACAGCGTGAGCAGCACCAAGGTCTAATAGCATAATGCTACATTCATGATTTTACTAACACTTTACTGTGCACTATAGACTGATGCCAGGCTGCCTCAAAACAAACATGATAGACACTCATTATGTGCATATGTGTATCCTGATATGCATAGTAGTTTGTGATCTTTGATTCACTGCGACAAATTCACCCATCTATCTTGCTGCATATGGGAGTGAATGAGGAGAGAGGAGGGTCTCCTAACTCTCCTTCGCAAGATGCCATCAATCTTATTCACAACACAGGCATTACTAAGTCCTTACTTTTTCCACATTTAATTACATTACAGTCTTATTCTAAAATTGATTAAATAGTTTTTATTCTTCATCAATCTACACACAATACCGCATAATGACAAAGCAAAAACAGGTTTTTTGAAATGTTTGCAGATGTATTAAAAATAAATAAAATATCACATTTACATAAGTATTCAGACCCTTTACTCAATACTTTGTTGAAGCACCTTTGGCAGCGATTACAGCCTTGAGTCTTCTTGAGTATGATGCTACAAGCTTGGCACGCCTGTATTTTTGGAGTTTCTCCCATTTTTCTCTGCAGATCCTGTCAAGCTCTGTCAGGTTGGATGGGGAGCGTCACTGCACAGCTATTTTCAGGTCTCTCCAGAGATGTTCGATCGGGTTCAAGCCTGGGATCTGGCTGGGCCACTCAAGGACATTCAGAGACTTGTCCCGAAGCCACTCCTGCCTTGTCTTGACTGTGTTCTTAGGGTCGTTGTCTTGTTGGAAGGTGAACCTTCGCCCCAGTCTGAGGTCCTGAGCACTCTGGAGCAGGTTTTCATCAAGGACCTCTCTATACTTTGCTCCGTTCATCTTTCCCTCGATCCTGACTAGTCTCCCAGTCCCTGCCACTGAAAAACATCCCCAAAGCATGATGCTGCCACCACCATGCTTCACGTCCTCCAGATGTGATGCTTGGCATTCAGGCCAAAGAATTCAATCTTGGTTTCATCAGACCAGAGATTCTTGTTTCTCATGGTCTGAGAGTCCTTTAGGTGCCTTTTGGCAAACTCCTAGCGGGCTGTCATGTGCCTTTTACTGAGGAGTGGCTTCCGTCTGGCCACTCAACCATAAAGGCCTGATTGGTGGAGTGCTGCAGAGATAGTTGTCCTTCTGGAAGGTTCTCACATCTCCACAGAGGAACTCTGGAGCTCTATCAGAGTGACAATCGGGTTCTTGGTCTCCTCCCTGACCAAGGCCCTTCTCCACCGATTGCTCAGTTTGGCCGGGCGGCCAGCTCTAGGAAGAGTCTTGGTGGTTCCAAACTTCTTCCATTTAAGAATGATGGAGGCCACTGCGTTCTTGGGGACCTTCAATGCTGGAGACATTCATTTGTACCAGTCCCCAGATCTGTGCCTCGACACAATCCTCTCTCGGAGCTCTACGGACAATTCCTTCGACTTCATTGCTTGGTTTTTGCTCTGACATGCACTGTCAACAATGGGACCTTATATAGACAGGTGTGTGCCTTTCCAAATCATGTCCAATCAATTGAATTTACCACAGGTGGATTCCAATCAAGTTGTAGAAACATCTCAAGGGTGATCAATGGAAACAGGATGCACCTGAGCTCAATTTTGAGTCTAATAGCAAAGGGACTGAATACTTTCTTTATTTTTCAGATTATTTTTTTTACAAACCCTGTTTTTGCTTTGTCATTCTGGGGTATTGTGTGTAGATTGATAAGGATACCAATTAATGTAATCTATTTTAGAATAAGGCTGTAACGCCACAAAATGTGGAAAAAGTCAAGGGGTCTGAATACTTTCTGAATACACTGTAAATAAGGTAAGAGAGAGAGAGATAGAGAGAGAGAGAGAGAGAGAGAGAGAATCCGTTGTCAACTCTTTCACCTTCTCCCCCAACAGTCCTGTCTCGTCATGAGTGTATATATGATCAAATGATTGTTTGGGATTGGGTTGATTTTTCTCAAACTCAACCTCCTACCAATAATATTTCAAGAGCGTAGTTTGTTTTATACTTGATGGGTTACAGATCACAGTAGTAGTGTATCATAATTGCTTTTACAAGATATGTGGTCCAAATTGTATCCCATATCTGTCTAGGTCAGCTTTTGGATGAGTGAGTGTATTGTAAATAGAATGGGCCTGAGGAAAGCTTTCTCTCAGAACGTCCCCGGACATGAAAGTTCATATCCTAGGTCCATGTCCACCATAATGCAGCTGAACTTGCAAAAGTATTCTACCTTCATGACAGAACACAGGGGCAAGTGACTCGGAATTAAGCTTTCTTTTTCTCCTCTTACAGATATCATGTTTAGAGGCAGGTGGATCAGACTTTGCAAGTAGAAGAGGAAGGCGTCAGTACAATGCCCCCTCTCAGTCTCAGTGCTCCCAGCATTAACTAGTCATTTGGCAGGTATGTGAGATGTGAGCGTAGAGCAGCAGAGCAGAGCTAGCCCCTTGGCTCCCTGTCAACAGTAGGATAGTCCAATCCCACCACACACACACACACATACACACAATCCAGGTGGAGGCTGGTGAAAGCACAGGCTGTTCTGTCCCCAGAGGAATTCACTGCATGGGTAAAAGAGATTTAAAAAAGATACCCTGGTACTCTGAATACTCAGAATCCTACAGGGGTTTACTGGGCTTTGCACTTCATCAAAGGGGTATACTACAAAGCAGGATCAATGAGGAATAATCAGGAATAAATATAGATTTTCTGGTTCATTAAGAAAGCTAAACTTACATATGTGTTTTTGGTTGTTGAGTCAATTAGACCATGCCCATTTCAACCTTATCTTTTAAAAAAAATCTAAAGTTATTTCTGAATATTTAGTTAGCTGGCTCACTCATTGATCCTGCTTTGGAGTATACCCCATCGGTTGTTTCACTACATCCACCACAGACATATTGTAATATTGCAATGATCTGACCCTGTAGATAGTTATCCCTCAGGTGTTTAAGGATTAAACTATTCCTTGTTTAGACAGTACAGTGTTTTGAGCTGTTTTGGTTCTGCACATTCTAAGGAATGGTACGCATGGAATGATTGTTGCGCTTAAGTCAATCTTTTTAAATTTATTTTTTTACATAATGAGAGCAGTTCGTTCCTCTAGAAAAAAAGGAACAATTACATTTTACATTTTAGTCATTTAGCAGACGCTCTTATCCAGAGCGACTTAACAGTTAGTGAGTGCATACATTTTTTTGTAATTACTTTCTTATTTTGAGTTTTACCCCCTTTTTCCCTCAGAACAGCCTGAATTTGTAGGTGCATGGACTCGACAAGGTGTCGAAAGCGTTCCACGGGGATGATGGCCCATGTTGACCGCAATGCTTCCCACAGTTGTGTCAAGTTGGCTGGATGGCCTTTGGGTGGTGGACCATTCTTGATACACACAGGAAACTGTTGAGCATGAAAAACCCAGCAGCGTTGCAGTACTTGACACACTCAAACTGACACCTACTACCATACCCTGTTCAAAGGCACTTAAATATTTTGTCTTGCCCTTTCACGCTCTGAATGGCACACATACACAATCCATGTCTCAATTGTCTCAAGGCTTGAAAATCCTTCTTTAACCTGTCGCCTCCCCTTCATCTACACTGATTGAAGTGGATTTAACAAGTGACATCAATAATGGATCATAGCTTTCACCTAGATTCACCTGGTCAGTCTGTCATGGAAAGAGCAGGTGTACCTAATGTTTTGTACACTCAGTGTATATGCTCTCATATGAGAGGAAGGAAACAAATCCTTCAACAGGAAGAGCTTAAGATGTGTTTATTACCACTGCTGCGTAGGTGGTAGCCTGCTTCTCTCCCTCTCTCTCTCCCTGTCTTTATCAATTATTTCTGATGTGACACTAAAGGAAGGGATGAGTAATGAGGAGCTTTGCATGCAGACGAATGCTGAACGGAAATCCAATTTGCAGGGATGGAATGTAATAGTAGTTCAAAAAAGGGCAGCCGTTCCTAAGATGACATAGAGACATGTGAAAGTTGGGAGGGAGGCTCGTGATCGTTTTACATAGTGAATAGACAAACACACACACACGCAGCAGTAGAAGGATCCCTGAGGGTGCAGCACCCCCTCCTCTCTGCAGGGACACGGTGAGCAGTAACTGAATGGTGTACAGCATCAGATAAACAACAGCTGCTGGGCTTGGCTGCCCAAAGGTAAATTCAATTACAGGTATCCGGCAGGCAGAGTGCTGCAGGCTAATGAGAGAGACTGGAACCCCTCAGAAAATGAATGAACCTCCTGGGTTAGACTACACGCACACACACAAATACACCACTGTTTGCCACCACCGAATGCCTGTACTTAGGCAGAGAGGAGTCTGAGATATATGCGTCCCCTTCACACCAACACAGTGGGAATGATACTATTACAGCAACCAGCTCTGATGGCTGAGGTAAGGAAACCGGGAAGGGAGTGTAACATTTTACATTTTACATTTTAGTCATTTAGCAGACGCTCTTATCCAGAGCGACTTACAGTTAGTGAATGCATACATGTTTTTTTGTTTGTTTTTGTTTTTTTCATACTGGCCCCCCGTGGGAAACGAACCCACATCCCTGCCGGCCAAACCCTCCCCTACCTTGGACGACGCTGGACCAATTGTGCGCCGCCCATTTAACCACAGCAACCTCCATAAGCTCACCATATGCAGAGAGGTGGGATCCAATAATAACTGATTGACTGCAGATCCAGAGTGTACATATTTGCATATGGGTGAAATGTGGTCTTCGGGTAGGCCTATAAGCTTTTGATCCTCAATGTTCTGTCTGTCTTTTCTGTTGGTCCCCTTCCTCCTAATGCTGATCATTTCACTGCGTGACATGAACCAAGTTAGCACACAGGAGCTTCTATTCTAATAACCCTTTCAAATGTATATAGATTTAATGCTTCCTATATTTCATGGTGGTTGTAATTTAACAGATGGTATCTTAGGTACTTTTAACATCACTCAAGCCATTATTGTTTGTGGATTTTAATTCCCAGATAAGTGTTTAAGGTGTGTGTAAAATTTCAGGTCTGGCATGCAATCACAACAACACAATGCCCTAAAGTGTTCTTTAGGCAATTCCCTTTCCTGTCTGAAGGGCACACTTGTGTATCTTTTGTAAAAAAAAAACAGAGAGATAACAGAGCTATGTTAAGTAAAAAAAGCAAAGTACAGTATCTAGAATCTTGTCGACTAGCATCATACATCAAGGCAGAGCTTCATGAATGTAAATGAAATACATTCAAGTGTTATTGTCTGTGACCGTGAAGCCTATCTTTTCGCAAAAGCTTCACTCTCTGTGGCTTATGAATGACACCATGTTGCTGTGGAGGGGTGAAAGCATGTAATTTACATCCTACAAGCCTGAAGCCTCACCACTGCTGAATTTCCCCAGATTAAATTGTACAGCAGAGGACTGTAATTCAGAGGGTAGTATGTCTAGATCTGGCTGCACTCACACTCAATACGAGTCCCAGAGGGGTTGGAGTGAGGCTGTGAGAGAGAGATTAAATACTGACTGACTCTACTAGTGTGAGACAAGACACTACCCCATACCCCCATTAACTATTATCATTAAGCTATTACCTCTCTGGATAGAGCACTGCACAATGTAAAATGGGGATGGTTGTTGGTGTTCCACAATCACAACCCCCGCCAAGTAGCTTTCAGTGCTGCCTTGTCTTGACCTCTTCTGATGCAGCTGAGCCTTAAAGCCTCTATCTAATGCCCCTTTAATATTTGTCAATAAACAGTCTGGGCTGTAACTCTGAGATGAGGAGAGCTGGAGTGTATTCATTAGGCACCAAATGGAGAAAAAAAACGACTGAAACCGGGAGGGACAACCTGAGCTTGTGCAATAAGAAACGCTTGTTTTCGCTTTCCATTCCAATGCGTTTTGCTATGGTGTGCCCTAATGAACACGACCATGGATAGCTACTGTACCTACTGCAGCTGGAGCCACTCAGTCCCTGCAGGCCAGCCCCACCCACAGCTCACAGCACCAGGCTGTGCAAACACCTGCAGCCCCACATCAAACAGCAACACTCATAGGACGGCCCGTGAGAAGGACCTGAGAACTGGGAAAGCCGCAGGGCAACGTCTGGACTAGATTACTAGATCACTCTGATCCTATTGGTCTAAAGGGCTTTGCTACTGGTCCCCCCTGTTATTCACTTCACCCTCTGATCATGTAGCTGCCAGGCTTTCCCAAAGTGAGATGTTACTTCTCAATACCAAAGGCTTGGGTTGGGCAGGTAGAACAAGAGACATAGCTCTGTAAAGGGCTCTGAGTAGAACTACAGTATGTAGCAGTATGATAGACACTCCTTCGGCACACAAAAAGTATCAGCAAGAACTGTTGACGACTTTGTATGTTCCAAATATGTTCCAGGAACAGATTGTCAATGTGAAGGAATTTTGTATACGTACTGTATATCAAAAGTTGGCTCACATGGAACTGAGACTGTATGTACGCCTATAGCAGCTGGGTTCTACTTGAACGCTTTGATCCTCTGGACTGCCAGGTTTATTGAGTTTCTTTGTCGTTTTGATCTTTTCATGGTGTATTAAATCTTTAAAGAAGTATCCATGCCAATATCCCCAAAGCCCATGCAGGCTTTCCTCTTATTTTTACATCGTAAACTCTGAGCTCTTTGAATAAATCTAGAAAAAAAGCCTGCGATTGAGAAATATTTACCTCTCTCTCCATCCATCCATCCATCCTCTCTCTCTCTCTCTCTCTCTCGCTCTCTCTCTCTCTCTCTCTCTCTCTCTCTCTCTCTCTCTCTCTCTCTCTCTCTCTCTCTCTCTCTCTCTCTCTCTCTCTCTCTCTCTCTCTCGCTCTCTCTAAGCGGTCTCTTGCCTGCATGTGAGATTACACTGTGTGTACAGTGCACATCCTCAGGGCACTTCAGTTCTTATTTAACATATTTAACATGCTCGCACACTGCCTGGCTGCTGCCATTAAACTGTTCTCCTCTGACCTAAATTAATTACAAATGTTCCCTGGCATCGACCCTTTTGCCTCTTGCTACATTCTCAAACTTTACAATATCTTCATTCCCTTTCTGACTCAATAACTCAGGGTAGACTTTCTGTTTGAAGCCTCGATTCCTAGACTTCATAACTGAGAATATGAGGGACAGTTTGAGAGAAAGAGCAAGAGCAAGAGAGAGTATTAAGCACTGCTCAAAGACTTTGTGATTGTAAATGTCACGACTGAGGCCTCTTTTTTGCGTCACTGTGTGCATGCTTTGAAAATAAAGTTAGTTCTAACAGCCTTCGCCCCAGCTGAAGCTTTATAAGTTAGATTTGAGTGAGGGCGGGCAAGGGAATGCTCTCTAGCTAGCCACATGCAAGCGCTTTAATTAGTGAGCAAATGCAGTATTGGCACGGGGCGGATCTGAGGTGCCTTCAGTCCGATTGAATGTTTGCTACGTTGCGGAACTATTTGTACTGAATGACACGTTTCCTCAAAACGTTCTTGTACATTCTTGAACAGACTTTGAGATATGTTTGCTCTGTTTGGTGGTTGTGGCGGGAGTGGCTTGAAGCAATGATTGATGTATTTAAAGGGGAGCAGTGCATTTTGAACCCCCAACCCCTCCCTGTTTTTCAACTGGTTATTCAGTACAGCACTGTTTCATTTTACTTGAACGTTCCACTACGTGTTTGCGTACTGAACGCAGCCCAGATCTGTGTATCGTCAGATGTGCAGCTGTTTCACCCTGGGAGAGAAGCTAAGAGGGACTGTACGACCATACATACATAAATATGTGGATGAATGGGAAGCAGATGGGATTTTCTTCTGTTGCTGTGAGGAGTGATGGGGTAATGGAGGGAGGAAACAACTATGCCAGGGTGATAGATTGTAACGTTTCCACGACACTGACTCATAGTGGCATGAATAGCACAATACAGGGACCTTGTTACACTATGCCATACACTTGAACAACATTGCCAGTCTGAGAGAAACCGTATATATATAGCTTTCACACTGCTTCAGTTAGAAAAGTAGATGTTTGAACTGAGGTTGAGAGAGACACAACGAACACAGTGGGCGAGACACAACATGAGCAGCCGAGTACTAATCCCAGTAGGCCTATGTATGCTAGGCTAATCCCAGTCTTCCCAGAGGAGAGCAGCCTTCCTCAGCCTCACAGCACCATGCATTAGCAGCACTGTGATGAGCGCTCCAGGAGGCACGCTGCCCATGATCACTCCCCAGCAGGGGGCCAGCAGGGAGCCAGTTGCAGTCTGGGGCTCATCCATAAACATGAAGCCTAGTCCCACTGGGCATCCATGATGGTGGCCCACCACCACTACTCACTCAGCACCCAAAAGTGTCTGCCCTGTCCTTCACCACTTAACATTGCTTTAAGGGTTATTTTGATGTAAGTCTCCCCTTCATTTCAATCATGTTTCCCACTCATTTCAATTCCAGAGTTTGGCTGAGTAGTAACACCAGTGACTCTGTACCACATGTCACCCTAGAGCCCAGGGTTAATTTCCCCAGTCTGGATTCCTGAGAGGGTTTGCTTCTTAAGTGAGGGAAAGAAATTAAGGAAAGAGGTTTTCAAGTCAAATTCAGAGTCATGTTCTTCACTCAACCTCTTGGTGAAGTCAAACTGAATTAGAAACAAGCTGAGAACTTAAATCCGTCTGACTGTGCTCTAGAAGTCTGAGCATTATGTAATTGTGTTCTGCAGTCCTGATCCTATCTTCAAAGTTTACTGTTGAAACAGCATGTAAGACATCACATTAGACACAGCAGCACGGCTGAAATCTCTCAGATCTCCTAGCTGAGTAACCAAAAACAGAAGCTAGACTGTAGTGTACGTACACTGATGTTGTTTTAGTTAGGGTACACCCAGTATTCATATTAAAGGAATAATATCAATGTGAACCACTTAGGGTTAAAAAAGGAATAGCGCATTGATTTGGTACCTAGCTTACCATAACATTATTCTCTCTCCCTATTCACACAAACTACCCAGAAGAAGCTCATATTCAGCTGACATGCTAATTATATGGTTTGGAACTTATCTACAGCAACCCCTGGTACACAAAGTCATGAACTCGGTGGGGTCACTATAATGAATGAATAGATTCATTCATTAATATTAATTTATGTGTCTTGTCATACAGAATTATTAGACACAATTTTCTTGTGAAAGTGCTCTCAGCACATTCCTCATTCTCAGTCCCCTGGGACAGACCTGTCCCACAGAGCAGCAGAGAAGAGAGGGACCTGGCAACGGAACAACAGCCCACAGACAGGAAGCACAGTCTAGGTCAGCCAGTCTGACTGAGAGACAGTGTGCCGCTGAAGCGAGAGAGAGAGAGAGAGAGAGAGAGAGAGAGAGAGAGAGAGAGAGAGAGAGAGAGAGAGGGGTGACCTGCCAACACCCAAAAAGGCTATCTATCAGTCTTCCTCTGAGAGTGTGGAATGTAGTGCACATGGGCAGAATACATTTAACCCTAACCATGCCTCTATGAAATCAAAACAACACTCCACAAACAACATCATGATATTAGAAAGTATTTATTCTACTGCCCATCACATTATGTATTTGGCATGGTCTCAGGAAGAAAATTGCTCAAAAGGCAATTTTTCTTGATTTGTTGTATATTATAAATGTCAGCTTTCTATGTCAATCAATGTGGTAGCCTAACAAGTGATTAGCAATGATGTAGGGTACTATTTTGTTGAGAGGATTTTGGTTTGTTAGGTTGTAGTGACACCCTCTGGTTAGAAGTGCATAGTTTCACTCTTTGGTCAAAATTATGCGAAGGAAAAAACATTTAATAGGTTCTTTGAACATTTAGGGCATGATACGATACCAAGATGTTGTCATGCATTGAAATGTATTAATCCTGTATCGGCACTGTTAGTGTTGATTGCATTAAGAGGGTTCAACTTTGTAACAGTTGTTTCACAACATTAACATTGGGAGGTGGAGTCGAGTTACAGTAGGCTATGCACCCCAAATGTACTCTGTCCTATCATATCGATTTAAAATCAGTAATTATCAACTGGTTTAGGGGTCTGTTGTATATCAACCATTAGGTGAAAAGTGCTTCAAAACGGCAGGAAAGCGGCTGGATTTGCTTTCGTCAAGGAAGCGTGTGAGGTCTCTGGGTGATTTATGGAGTAGTCGCAGAAACAGTCAACACTGGACTTCAATTCGCAAATGAGAGGAAAATGAGTGAGAAGAAAGAAACCGACTGCTTGTGTTTCTATGTCAACGGTAAAAAGGTAAATCATTTACTGTCTTAAGTTTTGTGCATTCGCTGTACGTTGGTTTAAGTTGTAGCACTTTGCACATTCACTAACTTTAGCCTACTACATACGGTTCCTCTACAAAACTGTCTGCATGGCTGCTAATGTTGTTGTTGTCCAATGATTACTTCCGTCGTCTTTGTTTGTACCAAAGATACTGGCTGTAGGCTTCAGGCCTGCTCTCCAAGAATCACCCGAAAAACTCAAATGAGTAGCGGTGTGCTTTACAAGATTTCCCTCTTTCTTTCAAAAAGGTGACCGAAAACAATGCAGACCCAGAGACTATGTTACTGTCTTACCTCAGAGAGAGATGTATCCTTTCCTTGCTGAAAAAATATATTTAAATGATTATATTCTTATTAACATTTATCTTAAAGAAAAACGGACAGAAGTTGTGTAGCCTATAGACAACTGATTGCACAATGAGTAGCTTATATAAATTCATACTTTATGGGTAGCCTAAGGTGATGCACTGATTTTATACGTGTTTTTTGTTTACCCACCAAGCCAGTCCAGAGTTCAAGGTGTGAAAGTCTTGTTAAGGCCTATAAGTACAGTAGCTTATCAGATATAGTTCCATTGCGCGTGTCACTGTGAGTTTCCACTTTCATATGATTAGGATTGTCTGTATAAGATCTCAGTTGAAATCATTTAATGTTATGGTTTGTGGAAAGATGGATACTGATAGATCGTCTAGCCCAAACAGTGTCTCCTGTGTGGCTCAGTTGGTAACGTTGTGGGTTGAATTTCTGCATTGATCACATACACATACTAAAAATGTACTTTAAATCCATTTGGATAATAAAATGTCTGCTAAGTGGCATATACTATTATATTCCTTGACGTGCCTGACTCCAGTGAGGTTGACTGGGACCAAGTATGGATGTGGAGGAGGAGGATGTGGAGCCTGTACTGTCATGGTGTCTCGCTACCAGCCCAGCACCAAGACCATCCTGTATCCTTTCAGCCCTCAACAAACATCCAGGATTTTGATAAATTATTGACAGATTTTATGAATGTTATACTGTTGATGAATACTATATTGTCATACTGAGATAGTAACTTTTAAGTAGGCCTTTCCTTTAGATGAGATAGGCAAAACGTGTTTTTTTGTATGAAGCGTATAGTGGGTCTGTAGGTGTGGCAGCAGGTGCTCTTTGGACACAAATTGCATGAAAAAACTGATGCATGGACAAATCCAACATTTATCTTCCAGTGTCTTCAAAGGCTTACTTATGATGTTCTCTATTATACTTGGAGGACATTGTTATGTTGATATTGAAAAGTGAATGCCACTTAGGCCAGTTTACCTTCACCTACTAGCCATTACTCTGCCAACGCCTGCCTGCTGCCAGTCTGCCAGCTTCAGGGGGCAGCCGTCACCACTGTGGAGGGCATTGGCAACACCAAGACCAGGGTGCACCCAGTACAGGTAGGCCCTACGATGGGTGGATGGACTGACGGATTGATGAACCTCTCCATTCAGTGTGGCTGACTGGATTATATGCTTGTGTGTGCTTGCAGGAGCGTATAGCCAAGGCCCATGGGTCTCAGTGTGGGTTCTGTACTCCAGGCATGGTGATGTCCATGTACACTTTACTGAGGAACAAACCACAGCCCAACATGGAGGACATCACAGAGGCACTTGGAGGCAATTTGTGCCGGTGCACAGGATATCGTCCCATTGTTGATGGCTGCAAAACTTTTAGTCAGGTATACATTATATTGCACATAACAGACACATGCATTGCATTGTATTTACTGTCTGTAAAGTAAATGTATAATCCATCCTTGTAATCCATCTTTAGGAATCAAACTGTTGTCAAGCCACTGGTAATGGTGCTGGATGTTGTCTGAATGGAGATTCGCCTCCAGAGAGATCAGAGAATGTGAGTGACTCTTTCTATTCATAAGTCCATACACATTTTATTAAATGTTTAACAGTTTTCCTTTTTTGAAAAGTGAGGCGACTGAGCGAATAATAAAAATAAAAAAAATGCATTAAAAAAAAGTAGACCCTCTTGTTAAAATACTATATTAACCTTAGTTCAACACCTAGTGACCTAATCAAGAGATTTTTGCCTGACTTGGGAAGGCTAAAAGAGGCATGGTTAAGCCATAGCCAGAGAGGAAGTATTTTATCTCTTTACTGGAAGCTTGAGGACATTTATCTTTGCTCTAAATCGTGAAATATGCAGTTGCTACATCAATTTTTGGACTTGTAAATTAATGATATGTACCCATTAATTCTTGAAAAATATAACTTGTAAATGACTCATGGGTTTAATTCAACGGTCGTACCACATCAGAACCCAAAATATAAGCTTGTTTTACTCTAACGTTTGTAAACAAAGTAATGTAAAGAAACACTATATAGCCTCAAAACATGGATTAAAACTATAATTTTCATATCATGGATGGTCAGTCATTGCATGCATTGCTCTGTCTATGCATTTGAGAGTGTTTCTCTAGCCCCATCCCTCAGCTTTTTACAGAAACAGGGGAGGCCACTTTGTTACTTTTTCAACTGCCCCTTTAAACATGAAATTAAATTTGCATGGCTTAACTGTATAATATAATTTACAATCATGGTATTGTTTTACCACCTCACTAATGATATTGGAAAGTTCTAGTTCACAATACCATGACATTGCTGCATTTATTCCGATTCAACACACTTTTTTTATAAAAAGAGATTGACTGTGTCTTCCAGGAGCTTCCACCACAGCTGTTTGACCAGGAGGACCTTCTCCCTCTGGACCCCACCCAAGATCTCATCTTCCCCCCAGAACTCATAGTAAGACAGCTGGACTAGTGGTCAAATAGGGAATTACAGTGTGATATGCTCTCATCACGTACTGTATGTCCCTGTGTAACAGTCAAAAAGTACCATTCTTCAGTCTAAAATCACTGAAATAACAACCTTTACACAAGACCAAATTATTAATTGACACCAAATTGGCAAAATGCTGTTATTTTGCTTTAAACAAGCTTTAATACCTCGTAGGTCTTATAGTCTGTAATGTTGTTAAAACGGTCTATATCCTCGTTAGTCTATAACCTAGCGATATCTATATCCTGACCATTCTCCACTATTCTCCACTCAGCTGATGGCAGAGACAGAGCCCCAGGTTAGTCAGCTGTTCCGTGGAGACAGGATGGTGTGGGTCTCCCCTGTGTCTCTGGAGGAACTGATCCAGCTGAAGACCAGCCACCCTCAGGCCCCGCTGGTCATGGGTAACACCAACATCGGCCCAGACATCAAGTTCAAAGGTGTCCAGCATCCCATAATAATATCACCCACCAGAGTCCAGGAGCTGTTTGACGTTACCAAGACTCCTCAGGGTTAGTGCTCTCTATCTCTCTTTCTTAGAACTGTTCATGTGTGTCTGTTCTGTCTGTTGATGTTGTCTGGTGTGTGTGTGTGTAGGTGTGTGTATCGGGGCTGGCTGCAGTCTGTCTGTGGTTCAGGCCCTGTTGGAGGGGCTGGTACAGGAGCTGCCTGAGGAGAAGACAGAGATATACAGATCCCTCTTACAGCAGCTGGGGAACCTGGGAGGACAGCAGATCCGCAACGTGGCCGTGAGTATGAATCATCTGTTTTCTGTCATTCCCTAACAACTTTGTAGCCTGGTCCCAGATCTGTTTGTCCGGTCTTGCCAGCTCCTTTGGTCATTGTTGGCTATATAGCACTAACAGGTCTGGAACCAGGCTAACAGCTGTGCTGCACATTACTGTCCAAATCTCTATGTCTTAACTACCCTGAGGGGATCACTGGTAAACATGTGTTTTTGCATTTGTTTGACTGTTAAACATATTTATGGCGTGTTTCTGTGTGTGTTAGTCCATAGGAGGCAATATTGTCAGTGCATATCCAAATTCAGACCTGAACCCTGTGTTCGCTGCTGGAAACTGCACACTTAATGTGGTGTCAAAGAGTGAGTTGTCAGTAGTTACCATTTTCATTCATTTAAATTATTCTGTTAAATATAACCATGTTTGTATTGAAGTATTACAAGTCATTGTGTTAATTGGTCCTATACCAGGGGGAAGACAAGAAATCCAGCTGAATAAAGATTTCTTTGTGGGGTTTGGAAAAACATCTCTAAAACCAGATGAGATAGTCCTGTCTGTGTTCATACCAGTATCTAGACAGGTACAGTAAGAAGCCACTTGGGAATGGAGAACCTCTTGAGAATGCATTTGACCTCACCAGGAAGAACTCCTGGCCTCGTGGTGAGTTCAATCCTGTTACTGCGTGAGCAATAAAGTTTTCCCAATCTAATGTGTCTCTGCAGGGAGAGTTTATGCGAGCTTTCCGCCAGGCCCCTCGTAAGGAGAACGCCCTGGCCACAGTGACCACTGGGATGAGGGTCATGTTCACAGAGGGTTCCAGCGTGGTCAAGGAGCTTAGTATCTACTACGGCGGTGTAGGGCCGTGCACTGTCAGCGCCACCAAAACATGTGCTGCAGTTATCGGAAGGTACAGAGGGAATTTTTCACACAGCTAGGAGGATTTGGATAATAGGCTATTGTTTTCTTTTGAGGAGAGCTAGCTAAACTTATTTGTAATTCATACGTTTCCTTGTTACCCTCATCAGTAATGTTCTTGTTGTGTTACATTATCTGTGTTTTACATCCTTGCCTGTTTTATACCCCCCACGTCCAAACACACACACACACACACACACACACACCCCCCCTCCAGGAAGTGGGATGAGCAGACGCTGAGTGAAGCCTACACCCAGCTCTTAGATGAGATATCCCTGTCTCCCTCCCACCCCGGGGGACAGGTGGAGTTCCGCAGGTCCCTAACTCTCAGCCTCCTCTTCAAGTTCAATCTGCAGATGCTGCACAAGCTCTGGGAGATGGTATGGACTGGGTCACTCTTTGCCCAATGATGATAATAATGATCTGGATAAATTCAGTTTGGTAGCCTACTTGGCAAACTTGAAATTTGGAACTTGGATTTGCTAAATGTTTCTCTAAATATAGATTTATAAATATAGGTATGTTTTTGTCACTGTATTGGCATTGTACAGAATGTGATCAAGGAGGACCTATCAGAAGAGATCAGAAGTGGAATACGTCCCCTACCTAAACAGCTAGAGCCCAGCCTACAAGAGTTCCAGGTCTGTTTATTTTATAAAAATGTTTTACCAGAGAAGTCGGTTAAAGAAGACTTTTGCGATTTCACCTACCCCAACCAGTGATTCTATTCCTCATCCTCATTGTGCAGTACGTGTGCTCTGACAAAGCATGTACAAATGCTCCAAAAACACCCAAGTCGTTCTTTTAGAAACGTAAAAGCGCTCAGTATAGTGTTGCAGGTCTTTACATGTTGTACACGTGAAATTGTGTCATTCATTTTGTTGTGACTCGAGCAATACCTCTCCGTCTGTTCTAGCAGCAGGCTACATGGAGAATGGAACAGCTGGATAGGGGAAACAGTTGGAGTCGCACAAAATGGAATATAAAGTTGTGGATGAAGTTCGGAATGACACCATTTCATGTGTACAACATCTAAAGACCTGCATCATTATACTGAAACTGTTTCCATTTCTAGAAGGACGTATTTGGTTGTTTTTGGAGCATTTGTTAATGTTTTTTCAGAGCCCCCATACTGCACAACGAGGATGAGGAAGTGAATCGCTGGTTGGGGTAAGTAAAAAGAAAAAAATGTCTGGACCCTTCTATAACATTCCATTTATATCGACAATTTTGATTTGCAAACTTCTCCTTTAAGAGAAAATTCTTATTAACAATCATGGTTTTATCATGTTACCCCTGCCTGAATCTCACATAATTTGGTCAATTCATGTAGTCTGTCCAGGAGAGATTACCCCTGCCTACAAACCAACATTTCCTCTGGGGTCAATAAAGTTGGATTGATTGGTCTGGAAACAAACATGGTTACATTTCAGGCTGTCATGAAGATGTGTGTGTGTGTGTTTCAGTCTGTGGTGAAGGGCCAGAGTGGTGAGGACCCAGTAGGTCGGCCTATCATGCACCGTTCAGCCATCAGCCAGGCTACTGGAGAGGCTGTTTACTGTGATGACATCCCCAAGACGGACGGAGAGCTCCACCTAGTCCTGGTCACCAGCACCAGACCGCACGCTAAGATCCTGTAAGTCCTGGGGAACATTGTAAAGGATTCATGGATATGTTTCCTCACAAACCACTTTTTTAGTTGGTAACATACTGGGCTCTATTTTAACAAACCTAAAGCAATGGTACATCTGAGCACTGGCGGTAGCGTTATAGGTCAGGGTTATAGGTCAGGGGGTGTGTCAGAAATATTTGTGCTATTTTCACAGCCAGAATTATGAGCACAATAGTTGGCGGTGGCGCGATGAATAAACAAGTTGTAGGTGTGACGAGGACTTGGCAACTCACTGGCCAATCAAGGCGTTCCATGGCTTAATACTGCATGCGTTTGGCTCAAGTTCTGTAGGTTATTGCCAGTCTGTGCGTTATCATCAATTCCAATTCGGCTGGAGGAATGGAATATTCTCGTCCTGGTCCATTGTGAATTGATACTACAGTTTTTTTAAATAGCATAGGCTACAGTAATGAGTGATAGCAACAGTAAAAAAAAAAAAAAAAAAAACATCCAGTGTTTGATCAATATGTTTGGACTGTTGACAGTCAACACTGTGGTAATTGGCTTCAACGAGTTTAAGCCTTTACACACACACTACTCCTCAAAAAATACTAGGCTCCCGTAAATGGTATTGTATGTGTGAGGCACGTTCTCAATAATGAAGATATAGCCTAGGCCTACCATTGATATGGCGTTATAGGACTGAATTATTTTTATTTGTTTGGAAAAGTGCTTCTTTGGTAACTGGGCAAGAGGCGCTCTTTGGAAATGGGGATGGACACAAGCCGATTGGAGTATGCACTGCAGGGAAGCTATTTAAATTGTGAATAATGCAAAACCATATCAGCAAAAGCCTCATGAGTAGACCATTTAGAAATATTTTATGGATAGGCTACTTGGCTAATGCATGGCCAGCATAGGAAAGACACCAGACGAATTGCTGTTGAACCAGCTTTCGTTATAGTAAGGTAAGGGTAGCCTACTAAGGACTTGTTTTTTAATAAAATGAAATGGAAAACAAGCAATTGTTACAGGAAAATAACTTAAATGTTTCTAAATACGAGTGTCACCAAAGTATCAATCAATCAAATTAATTTATAAAGCAGATGTCACAAAGTGCTATACAGAAACCCAGCCTAAAACCCCAAACAGCAAGCAATGCAGATGTAGAAGCACGGTGGCTTGGAAAAACTCCCTAGAAAGGCAGAAACCTGGAGAGGAACCAGGCTCTGAGGGGTGGCCAGTCCCCTTCTGGCTGTGCTGGGTGGAGATTATAACAGTACATGGCCATTAAGGCCAGATTTTTCTCCAAGATGTTCAAACGTTCATAGATGACAAGCAGGGTCAAATAATAATCACAGTGGTTGTAGAGGTTGCAACAGGTCAGTACATCAGGAGTAAATGTCACTTGGCTTTTCATAGCCGGGCATTTAGAGGGGGTAGCAGGTGCGGTAGAGAGAGTTGAAAACAGCAGGTCTGGGACAAGGTAGCACGTCCGGTGAACAGGTCAGGGTTCCATAGCCGCAGGCAGGAGAGATGAAACAGGAGCAGCAGCACAAACAGGTGGACTGGGGACAGCAAGGAGTCATCAGGCCAGGTAGTAGCTCATCTCTCATTCCACGATGGGCATATAGCCTACATCAGGGATGGGCAACTGAGGCCCCACTTTTGTAGGCCAACAGACCAATTCCCCCCCTCCCCAAAATTAACCCCCCAAAAAATGTTTTAGGAACTCAGTCGGGGTCTCCACTTACTGTTGAGAGTAAGAACAATAGAATATACAAGGTGCATAAAGTTTGTTGTGCATAAGCAGTCACACAATTAGGCCATGTCAGTTAATTTTTCTTAGCTAGCCTCTAGACTAATTTACTAATCTATCTAAACTTGTAGTAAGCATGGTTGAATTACCGACCGGGGTGGGGCCCATTGATCATCAGTTATCATATTAAAAACTTCAAACATTTGCCTCCGCCCTATGGAAAATTAGTAGAATTGCATGAAATTAGTTATAAAATGACTAAATATTCTCTTTGCCCCATGGCAAAATGTGTAGTATTGTAGCAAACTTGCTTTAAAACAGCATCATTGTCTCTATGCCCCATGGCAAAATGTGCAGAATTGCAGGAAATTAACTTTAAAACTTAAAATGTTTCCCTTCGCTGTCACGAGGGGGGCTGCTAAAGATGTGGGTACGCAGACCCACGAGCCACTGCGGCCCCACATGATGAGTTCTGTTTTTTTGTGGCCCCCACCCCAATCAAAGTTGCCCATCCAAAATAATAAAAGGAGCTGGCTAGAATAATGTACAAAGCCTACATAGATAAAAAATTAATACAAAAAAGGGATTTCCACTTACTGTTTTGCTGCTCCCAAACTTGATCTTCTAATAAAGCTTTTAAAAAAAATATATATATTGATTGTTTTAAGATGGTCATACCATGGATCATTTCGAATTTTAGGACCCCTGTAGGTATCCCAAAAAATATATAAAATGATTTGATAAAATATATTGAATTTGGCCTTTACTACTATAGCCCATAGAAACACATTGAATAACACATAAAAAAATGGCAAAACAGACAGTCAAAAATGTAATCATAAGGAATAATGTTTTGAAGTGTCTGTCCTATATCTAGGAGATATAAGAAACTACCTCAATACTTCCGTAAATGTTTTAAAGGGTACCAGGTTACCTTCAGACGAGTCCTGTGACACTTGTAACCATTGTGTTCGTGAGAGAGTCTCATCTTTCCATAGCTTAGTTTGTAGGTCAGACGTGTTCGTGAGAAGACCAATTTTCGGGATGTCTCATGGTCTGACAAACACCGCTGTAGCTCGGCCACCTTCCACTGCAGCTGAGGAAGGCCGACGCGGTGGATTGAGACGCAGCCCATGGAAAGAATATCTGTCGCTTAAACTGATGGATTTTGATGGAGATTTGTTTTTCTTTTTATTATGTCACTTAGATTTACGCACGGGTCAATAGCGGTCTTACAAGCCAAACCCTTTCCTATAGTCTTGACTACTTTGCGAATGGATTGGGCAGGACAAAAAAACCCAGCCTTTATTGAGAGGCTATACATGGGGTTTATTTATTTGTTTCTAAATATGGGGTTTATGGGCACAAAATAACACGTCTCTCTTGTTCCATGTGCATATGAGCACTGTGTGTCACGGCTGGATAGGCTACGCTTCCGTTGTCAAAATACATGCCATAACCAACCGTTACCACTAAGACCAGCTTTTGGTTGGTCTTAAATATCCCCACCAGCACATACTGAAATTGGCACTTTGTCACATGTTTTTTAAGGACACAGCTCAGATATAGCCACCCCTCCCACCTCAGCACAAGCGAGCTCAGTGTTTGAAAATAGAAGAGCACCGGCTTTAACGGGTTGAAATTGCAAACGAGCGAGTGTTTGACAATTGCGCTGGCTTAACGCCAGCTGAAAATAGAGCCCACTGTGTAGCACAGGGGTAGCCAACTAGATTCAGCTGTGGGAGATTTCATACCTTGATTACATTGAGACTCGATCACATATGTCTCTTTTTATTTGTGGGAATACTTGAACAGATTTCCTAAATTTAAAATCAAATTTATTTTCCTAAAATCACTTGCAGGCCTGTTGTACACCCCTGGTGTAGACCATACAGTGAGCAGAGTCCCAATCATTCAGATAATCACCAATACTACCTCTCATTTAATGAGGAATCGTAAGATGTTCATTTTGCTGCACTGTGCTGAATCAACATCCCTAATAAATATTGAATTATAAAAATCCAATAGAACCCTCTATCCACAGCCAACAGTAATAACAGGGGTCTTATCCAGGTTGTATAGAACACAAAGTATAGACCTTACTCACACATTCACTATTCATTGGACAGGAAGTGGGCTTCATAGACACACCAGTGTAGAGAGACTGGCTATTGTAAACCAGCATGGTGGGTTTAGTGCTATATTGTAATTGACCACATGTGGGCCTCAATAGGTTGTTATCCTCATTGTTAAATGGGTATACAGCACCATAGATCCTTATCTGAACGTCATTCACTGTAAATGAGACCGAATGAATATAAACTCAGCGCCATGTATAATCCTAACCCGTATGAAATGAGAGCTAGTATTGGTTAGTATGTAAATGACTGTCTCTCTACTAACTGTATTTTACCCCTCCTAACAGAGACATAGATATCAGTGAAGCTCTTCAGATTCCAGGTGTGGTGGATGTCATCACTTCTAAAGACATCCCAGGGAAGAAGTTCAGGACGTTTACAGGCATAGACGAGGACATTCTGGCTCAGAATGAGGTACTGTAGTGCTTCATCAGAGACACAACCAGAATCACACGTGTCATATCATATGTGTTGTTGTTTTCATACAGTATATGAGTAGCCATGCTGTTTATTCACCTCACCATGCACACTATACTGTGTATATACAAAACTGTGTATATACTAACCCCTTCAAATTAGTGGATTCGGCTATTTCAGCCACACCCGTTGCTGACAGGTTTGTAAAATCGAGCACACAGCCATGCAATCTCCATAGACAAACATTGGCAGTAGAATGGCCTTACTGAAGAGCTCAGTGACTTTCAATGTGGCACCGTCATAGGATGCCACCTTTCCAACAAGTCAGTTCTTCACATTTCTGCCCTTCTAGAGCTTCCCCAGTCAACTGTAAGTGCTGTTATTGTGAAGTGGAAATGTCTAGGAGCAACAATGGCTCAGCCGCGAAGTGTTAGGCCACACAAGCTCACAGGGGACTGCCGAGTGCTAAAGCGCGTATTGCGTAAAAATCGTCTGTCCTCGGTTGCAACACTCACTACCGAGTTCCAAACTGCCTCTGGAAGCAACGTCGGCGGGAGCTTCATGAAATGGGTTTCCATGGCCGAGCAGCCACACACAAGCCTAAGATCACCATGCGCAATGCCAAGCGTCGGCTGGAGAGATGTAAAGCTCGCTGCCATTGGACTCTGGAGCAGTAGAAGCACGTTCTCTGGAGTGATGAATCACACTTCACAATCTGGCAGTCCGACGGACGAATCTGGGTTTGGTGGATGCCAGGAGAACGCTACCTGACCGAATGCATAGTGCCAACTGTAATGTTTGGTGGAGGAGGAATAATGGTTTGGGGCCATTTTTCATGGTTCGGGCTAGGCCTCTTAGTTCCAGTGAAGGGAAATCTTAACGCTACAGCATACAATTACATTCTAGACGATTCTGTGCTTCCAACATTGTGGCAACAGTTTGGGGAAGTTCCTTTTTCATCATGGCAATGCCCCCGTGCACAAAGCGAGGTCCACACGGAAATGGTTTGTCTAGATCGGTGTGGAAGAACTTTACTGGCCTGCACAGAGCCCTGACCTCAACCCCATCGAACACCTTTTGGATGAATTGGAACGCCGACTGCGATCCAGGCCTAATCGCCCAACATCAGTGCCCGACCTCACTAATGCTCTTGTGGCTGAATGGAAGTAAGTCCCCGCAGCAATGTTCCAACATCTAGTGGAAAGCCTTCCCAGAAGAGTGGAGGCTGTTATAGCAGCAAAGGGGGGACCAACTCCATATTAATGCCCATGATTTTGGAATGAGATGGTCGTCCAGCAGGTGTCCACATACGTTTGGTCATGTAGTGTATGATGTACTGTATGAAGGCCATTCTCACACAGATGCATGATTGTTAGTTAATACTATGTTCACAAACGTTATTGCCAGGTTTATGTACGTCTCTGTTCCTCAGGTGTCATGCGTGGGTCACATGGTGTGTGCAGTGGTGGCTGACACCAGGAAGCAGGCTAAGAGAGGGGCGGCTGTAGTGAAGATCAGCTATGAGGATCTGCCAGACCCAGTGTTCACTGTTGAGGAGGCTATTGAGAAACAGTCCTTCTTTCTGCCCCAGAGGATGATCGAGCGAGGCAATGTGGATGAGGCTTTTGATAAGGTTGACCACATTTATGAAGGTACAGTATGTCTTAGTTTCGTATGCATACTAGGTGTGTCAACCTGGTTCCTATCTTGAGTGTTGTTTGTACCGGTTTAGTCTATGTACTGAAGCGTATTGTGGTCTTGTTGTGGTCTTTTGTGGTCTTTAATCTCAGGGGAGATCCGGCTCGGTGGTCAGGAGCATTTCTACATGGAAACACAGAGCATGGTTGTTGTGCCTTCTGGAGAGGAGAGGGAGCTCAAGGTTTATCTCTCCTGTCAACACCCAACCTATGCCCAGGTACAGTCAACTCTACCCCCTCAATCTCCATCCCTGAGGATAAGAAAATATATAAAATGGTCACTGTTGAAGTGTAAGGCATTACTCCTAATAGGAAACATTTCATTTGGCAGTCTGTCTTTTCTGTAGGAATCCATCGCAGAGACTCTTGGGATTCCCTCCAACAGAGTGTCCTGTCATGTGAAGAGAGTTGGCGGAGCATTTGGAGGGAAAGTGACCAAAACGTCCATCATAGCCTGCATCACTTCTGTGGCTGCATGGAAGTAAGTGAAATACTTCAAAAAGAACAGACTTGATCCAATGATACATTACATATTTAACCCAAATGCAATGGTACTCTATGAATCCGAAACATCATTTATGTGTTTGTTTGAATCCCGGCCTGTTCTGATGTCTCTACCCAGGACTGGTCGGGCCGTGCGCTGTGTTCTGGAGAGAGGAGAGGACATGCTGATCACTGGGGCCCGTCACCCTGTCCTGGGCAAACACAAGGTGCTACCCCTCTCAAGGCTTTGTGATGTGACTGACTGTCGGTGCCTTTGAGGTCTCTCTAAGTGCTACTGTAGATTTGACTGATAATGTGTTAATGTCTCCAGGTTGGCTTTATGAACGATGGGAGGATAATGGCTGCTGATCTACATTATTACGCCAACTCCGGAAACACTGCAGATGAATCTTTGTTGGTGAGTCACTCTTCCTCTGCCTTTCACCATTCAATTCTTAACCCCAAGTCATCCTTGAAACCTAATACCAGACTCAGTCTCTATGCTTGTCATAGACAGTGTCCGAGCTCTTTGCCCCCTCCCTTTCTCCAGGTAATAGAGAAGATTCTCCTTCACCTGGACAATGCGTACAACGTTGCCAACCTGCGAGGTCGCTCGGTGGCGTGTAAAACCAACCTGCCCTCCAACACGGCATTCCGAGGCTTCGGCGTGCCCCAGAGCATGCTGGTCACAGAGAACATGATCAACGACGTGGCCATGAAGTTGGGCCGCAACGCTGAAGAGGTCAGGGGTCAAGTGTTAGGGGTCAGGGAGGGTAAGGGGAACAGGGAGGAATGCCGTATAAATATAATCTAGCTAATTATATTTCTATGATAATAGAATGGGTGGTACCAGAGCCTTATATTGAGGAAAATATAATTTAGATAAACAGAGAAATATCTCAAAAGTGGGTAGTCTCATGACAGACTGTCTGTTCAAAAACTGATGACGTCGGAGATCATTAAGATGGATGAATAGCTGAATATGCTATAAATACCAATATGCAATAAAGTCAATATGCTATAAATACTTTATAGATGTCATATATAAAGTACTGTATACACTTTATTACACACTTTATAACACAGTTCTCATTTAATATTTTCTCTTTCTTGAGCAGATTCGTGAGATAAACATGTACAAGGAGGTGTCCCTGACACATTACAAGTTTGAGTTTGATCCTAAGAACCTCCTGCGTTGCTGGGACGAATGCAAGGAGAAGTCTGACTACGGCAGCAGACGCAAATCCATCGGCCAGTTTAACCAGCAGAACCGCTGGAAGAAGAGAGGCATGGCCACGATACCCATTAAGTATGGCATCGCATTCTCAGACGGCTTCCTTAACCAGGTTAGCTTTGCCTTGCACTGTCAAATCAGTCAATAAAATTATACATAATGAATCAATAAAATAAAGGTTTGATATTGTCTGTGTGTGTGAGAGACAGGCTGCATCTCTGGTACACATCTACAAGGATGGTTCTGTTCTAGTCAGTCATGGTGGGACAGAAATGGGCCAGGGAATACACACTAAAATGCAACAGGTAGGTACAGTACTTTCTCCCTTAGCTTGACTAGTTTGAGTGAAATAATGTTTGTAGTACACATTCTCTACTAACGATGTAACTATTCCGTAAATGAGTACTGCTTGTACTTGGCTGTATGTACTTTTTACATTCAATCAATTCATCAATCAATATCTCCAGGTGGCGAGTAGAGAGCTGCACATCCCCGCCTCTCTCATCCACATCACAGAAACCAACACCAGTGCTGTGCCCAACACCTGCCCCTCAGCCGCCTCCTTTGGCACGGACGCCAACGGCATGGCCGTGAAGGTACAGTATTGCCTGGGATCTCCCCAGCTAGCCTGATCCCAGATCAGTTGGTGCTGCAATCCCAGATTAGTTGGTGCTGCAACACCTGATGTGGATATTTTCCTGTTGGCCTGTTAGTATGGATATTCAACCAATTGATCAGTCATGTTCAACCGGTCTGTTGTGCGTTTCTTTTTCTTGTCCCTTAGGATGCCTGTGAGACCCTGTACCAAAGACTGGAACCTGTCAGGAAACAGAACCCAGGAGGCACATGGCAGACCTGGGTATTTCATATTGATGTCCACTTCCCATGACAAAATGATTTTAAGTAGGACAGAGGGATTTAAGTGAGTTCATGAATATCGAGATGGTCCTAAATTCCCTATTTCTGGTGTTTGTGTTGTGGGAAATAGGTGAACTCAGCGTTCTTCCAAAAGATCAGTCTGTCATCTACTGGATACTACAGGTAATGAGATTCAGCCTAGATTTCAATGCAGACCAAACACATATGAGTTTATAGAAGCTTTACACCTTACATATTGTATTTTATTTCACTATTGCGGATACAAAACAATTGACTTTTAGGACTGTAGGCCTATGTGTAAAATATTGCTACAGTTACCCAATGTGGAAAGATACAATTATACATTAAATATTTGTGTATATATTTACAGTAGATAGCTGTGTGTATGTATGTACACTACCGTTCAAAAGTTTGGGGTCACTTAGAAATGTCCTTGTTTTCGAAAGAAAGGCAATTTTTTGGGTCGATTAGAAATAGCATCAAATTGATCAGAAATACAGTGTAGACATTGTTAATGTTGTAAATGGCTATTGTAGCTGGAAACGGCTGATTTTTTTAATGGAATATCTACATAGGCGTACAGAGGCCCATTATCAGCAACCATCAGTCCTGTGTTCCACGTTGTGTTTAATCATTTTACAAGGCTAATTGATCATTAGAAAACCCTTTTGCAATTATGTTAGCACCGCTGAAAACTGTTGTGATGTATTTGTCCTCTTGCTCAGTTGTTCACCGGGGCCTCCCACTCCTCTTTCTATTCTGGTTAGGGCCAGTTGGCGCTGTTTTGTGAAGGGAGTAGTACACAGCGTTGTACGAGATCTTCAGTTTGTTTGCAATTTCTCGCATAGAATACCCTTCATTTCTCAGAACAAGAATAGACTGACGAGTTTCAGAAGAAAGTTATTCGTTTCTGGCCATTTTGAGCATGTAATCGAACTCACAATTGATGATGCTCCAAATACTCAACTAGTCTCGAGGTTTTATTGCTTCTTTAATCAGCACAACCGTTTTCAGCTGTGGTAACATAATTGCAAAAGTGTTTTCTAATGATCAATTAGCCTTTTAAAATTATAAACTTGGATTAGCAAACACAACGTGCCATTGGAACACAGGACTGATGGTTGCTGATAATGGGCCTCTGTACGCATATGTACAGTTGAAGGCGGAAGTTTACATACACCTTAGCCAAATACGTTTAAACTAAGTTTTTCACAATTCCTGACATTTAATCCTAGTAAAAAATCCCTGTTTTAGGTCAGTTAGGATCACCACTTTATTTTAAGAATGTGAAATGTCAGAATAATAGTAGAGTGATTTATTTCAGCTTTTATTTCTTTCATCACATTCCCAGTGGGTCAGAAGTTTACATACACTCAATTAGTATTTGGTAGCATTGCCTTTAAATTGTTTAACTTGGGTCAAACGTTTCAGGTAGCGTTCCACAAGCTTCCCACAATAAGTTGGGCCTCCTTGCTCGCACACACTTTTTGAGTTCTGCCCACAAATGTTCAATAGGATTGAGGTCAGGGCTTTGTGATGGCCACTTCAATACCTTGACTTTGTTGTCCTTAAACCATTTTGCCACAACTTTGGAAGTATGCTTGGGGTCATTGTCGATTTGGAAGACCCATTTGCGACCAAGCTTTAACTTCCTGACTGATGTCTTGAGATGTTGCTTCAATATATCCAAATAATTTTCCTTCCATCTATTTTGTGAAGTGCACCAGTCTCTCCTGCAGCAAAGCACCCCCACATCATGATGCTGCCACCACCGTGCTTCACGGTTGGGATGGTGTTCTTCGGCTTGCAAGCGACCCCCTTTTTCCCTCCAAACATAACGATGGTCATTATGGCCAAACAGTTCTATTTTTGTTTCATCAGACCAGAGGACATTTCTCCAAAAAGTAAGATCGTTGTCCCCATGTGCAGTTGCAAACCGTAGTCTGGCTTTTTTATGGCGGTTTTGGAGCAGTGGCTTCTTCCTTGCTGAGCGGCCTTTCAGGTTATGTCAATATAGGGCTCGTTTTACTGTGGATATAGATACTTTTGTACCTGTTTCCTCCAGCATCTTCACATGGTCCTTTGTTGTTCTGGGATTGATTTGCACTTTTCGCACCAAAGTACGTTAATCTCTAGGAGACAGAACGCATCTCCTTCCTGAGCGGTATGACGGCTGCGTGGTCCCATTGTGTTTATACTTGCGTACTATTGCTTGTACAGATGAACGTGGTACATTCAGGCGTTTGGAAATTGCTCCCAAGGATGAACCAGACTGGAGGTCTACAATTTTCTTTTTGGCCTATTTCCTTTTGATTGTCCCATGATGTCAAGCAAAGAGGCACTGAGTTTGAAGGTTGGTCTTGAAATACATCCACAGGTACACCTCCAATTGACTCAAATTATGTCAATTAACCTATCAGAAGCTTCTAAAGCCATAACATCATTTTCTGGAATTTTCCAAGCTGTTTAAAGGCACAGTCAACTTAGTGTATGTAAACTTCTGACCCACTGGAATTGTGATACAGTGAATTATAAGTGAAATAATCTGTCTGTAAACAATTGTTGGAAAAATTACTTGTGTCATGCACAAAGTACAGTGGCTTGCAAAAGTATTCACCCCCCTTGGCATTTTTCCTATTTTGTTGCCTTACAACCTGGAATTAAAATATATTTTTTTGGGGTTTGTATCATTTGATTTACACAACATGCCTACCACTTTGAAGATGCAAAATATTTTTTCTTGTGAAATAAGACCAAAAAAAACAGAACTTGAGCATGCATAACTATTCACCCCCCCCAAAGTCAATACTTTGTAGAGACACCTTTTGCAGCAATTACAGCTGCAAGTCTCTTGGGGTATGTCTCTATAAGCTTGGCACATCTAGCCACTGGGATTTTTGCCCATTCTTCAAGGCAAAACTGCTCCAGCTCCTTCAAGTTGGATGGTTTCCGCTGGTGTACAGCAATCTTTAAGTCATACCACAGATTCTCAATTGGATTGAGGTCTGGGCTTTGACTAGGCCATTCCAAGACATTTAAATGTTTCCCCTTAAACCACTCAAGCGTTGCTTTAGCAGTATGCAACGGTCATTGTCCTGCTGGAAGGTGAACCTCTGTCCCAGTCACAAATCTCTGGAAGACTGAAACAGGTTTCCCTCAAGAATTTCCCTGTATTTAGCGCCATCCATCATTCCTTAAATTCTGACCAGTTTCCCAGTCCCTGCCGATGGAAAAACATCCCCACAGCATGATGCTGCCACCACCATGCTTCACTGTGGGGATAGTGTTCTCGGGGTGATGAGAGGTGTTGGGTTTGCGCCAGACATAGCGTTTTCCTTGATGGTCATAAAGCTCAAATTTAGTCTCATCTGACCAGAGTACCTTCTTCCATATGTTTGGGGAGTCTCCCACATGCCTTTTGGCGAACACCAAACGTGTTTGCTTATTGTTTTTCTTTATGCAATGGCTTTTTTCTGGCCACTCTTCCGTAAAGCCCAGCTCTGTGGAGTGTACTGCTTAAAGTGGTCCTATGGACAGATACTCCAATCTCCGCTGTGGAGCTTTGCAGCTCCTTCAGGGTTACCCTTGTTCTCTTTGTTGACTCTCTGATTAATGCCCTCCTTGCCTGGTCCGTGAGTTTGGTGGGCAGCCCTCTCTTGGAAGGTTTGTTGTGGTGCCATATTCTTTCCATTTGTTAATAATGGATTTATTGGTGCTCCGTCGGATGTTCAAAGTTTCGGATATTATTTTATAACCCAACCCTGATCTGTACTTCTCCACAACTTTGTCACTGACCTGTTTGGAGAGCTCCTTGGTCTTCATGGTACCGCTTGCTTGGTGGTGCCCCTTGCTTAGTGTTGTTGACTCTGGGGCCTTTCAGAACAGGTGTATATACAGCTCTGGAAAAAATTAAGAGACCACTGCAAATTTTTCTTAAATCAGCATCTCTACATGTATGACAGCCATTCCATTCCAGTGTCTGTTGAATTCCAACACAGGCACACCTCATTCTACTGAATTAGGTACTGATTAGGTGATCACCTGAACCAAATCTTATTTAACGGGGAAAAGTATAAAAACCACTGCTGTGGTTATCACTATCCTCTTGCAATAGGACCAGCTGGATGGCAAAAACAGTGCTAATATTACCTCAAAAGTAATATTAATCAAAAAATAACAATTGACCATGCCAAAAGAGTTGAAAGGGAAAGTTTTGAGTGAGGAAAAGAAGGGTTCAATTCTGGCTTTACTGGCAGAGGAATACAGTGAGCGTCAGGTTGCTTCCATCCTTAAAAAGTCAAAGACGGCGCTTCATAAGAACAAGGTCAAGCAGCAGACATTGGGGACAACAAAGCTACAGACCGGCAGAGGGCGAAAACGACTCTCTACTGACCAGGATGACCGCCAACTCATTCGAATGTCACTCAACAACCGTAGGATGACATCAAGTGACCTACAAAAAGAATGGCAAACGGCAGCTGGGGTGACATGTACGGCGAGGACGGTTCCAAACAGGCTCCTAGGGGCAGGGCTGAAGTCGTGCAAAGCTAGAAAAAAAACCTTCATCAATGAGAAGCAAAGAAGAGCCAGGCTGAGGTTTGCAAAAGACCATAAGGATTGGACCGTAGAGGACTGGAGTAAGGTCATCTTCTCTGATGAGTCCAATTTTCAGCTTTGCACAACACCTGGTCGTCTAATGGTTAGACAGAGTCCTAGAGAGGCCTACAAGCCACAGCCACAGGGATGATCTGGGGGTGCTTCAGCAAGGCTGGAATCGGGCAGATTTGTCTTTGTGAAGGACGCATGAATCAAGCCACGTACAAGATTGTCCTGGAAGAAAACTTGCTTCCTTTTGCTCTGACATTGTTCCCCAACTCTGAGGATTGGTTTTTCCAGCAGGATAATGCACCATGCCACACAGCCAGGTCAATCAAGGTGTGGATGGAGGACCACCAGATCAAGACCCTGTCATGGCCACCCCAATCTCCAGACCTGAACCCCATTGAAAACTTCTGGAATGTGATCAAGAGGAAGATGGATGGTCACAAGCCATCAAACAAAGTCGAGCTGCTTGAATGTGTGTGCCAGGAGTGGCTTAAAGTCACCCAACATCAATGTGAAAGACTGGTGGAGAGCATGCCAAGACGCATGATAGCTGTGATTGAAAATCAGGGTTATTCCACCAAATATTGATTTCTGAACTCTTCCTAAGTTAAAACATTAGTATGTGTTGTTTAATAATGAACATTAACTTATTTTCTTTGCATTATTCGAGGTCTAACAACACTGCATCTTTTTTGCTCTAAATGACAATATTTTTATTTGGAATTTGGGAGAAATGTTGTCAGTAGTTTATAGAATAAAACAAAAATGTTAATTTCACCCGAACAACATACCTATAAATAGTAATTAGTAATTCCAGAGCTGTATACTGAGATCATGTGACACTTAGATTGCACACAGGTGGACTTTATTTAACTAATTATGTGACTTCTGAAGGTAATTGGTTGCATCAGATCTTATTTAGGGACTTCATAGCAAAGGGGGTGAATACATATGCACGCACCACTTTTCCGTTATTTATTTCTTAGAAATAGTTATTTTTTCCAATTCACTTCACCAATTTTGACTATTTTGTGTATGTCCATTACATGAAATCCAAATAAAAATCCATTTAAATTACAGGTTGTAATGCAACAAAATAGGAAAACACCAAGGAGGTTGAATACTTTTGCAAGGCACTGTAGATGTCCTAACCGACTTGCCAAAACGATAGTTTGTTAACAAGAAATTTGTGGAGTGGTTGAAAAACAAGTTTTTTTGACTCCAACTTAAATGTATGTAAACTTCCGACTTCAACTGTAGATATTCTATTAAAAATCAGCCTTTTCCAGCTACAATAGCCATTTACAACATTAACAATGTCTACGCTGTATTTCTGATCATTTTGATGTTATTATAATGGACAAAAAAATTGCTTTTCGTTCGAAAACAAGGACATTTCTAAGTGACCCCAAACTTTTGAACGGTTGTGTGTGTATATATATATATCTCAACATAAATGGCTGATGTTTGTGTAGGGGTCATGACCTCCACATGGACTGGGAGAAGCAGGAGGGCCAGCCGTATGCCTACTACACCTACGGTGCCTGCTGCAGTGAGGTGGAGGTCGACAGTCTCACTGGAGACTACAGGGTAACCTCACTTACACAACCAGTATCTATTACACACTTTACCTTTTATCTTAGGTTCAGATGGTAAAATTAGAACATATTCATCATGTCACACTGTCCCGTGTAGCTCAGTTGGTAGAGCATGGCACTTGCAACGGCAGGGTTGTGGGTTTGATTCCCACTGGGGATCAGTATGAAGAAGAAAAAAAGTATCAAAATGTATGCACTCACTACTGTAAGTCGCTCTGCGTCTGCTAAATGACTAAAATGTAAATTGTACTATTAAATATGCACAATTTTATGTTTTCTGCCCATGTCTAGACGGTGAGGACAGACATTGTTATGGATATTGGAAGGAGCATCAACCCCTCTGTAGACATTGGCCAAATTGAGGGCGCCTTCATCCAGGGTTTGGGTCTGTACACCATGGAGGAGCTGAAGTTCTCTCCATCGGGAGTGTTGTACACACGTGGTCCTTCCCAGTACAAGATCCCTGCTGTCTGTGACATACCACTGCAGTTCAACGTCTACCTGCTTTCAGGCTCTGACAACCCACATGCCATCTACTCATCTAAGGTGAGAGAAGTGTGTGTGTGATCAGGAAAAACTATAGTTAAACTAGTTATAGTCTATAACCAAGACCTTTGGCGTCTACATTCATCAGTGAAGAGTGTTCTGTCGAGGACAATTGACGATAAAGTAAATCTTCTTCTCTACAGGGTATCGGAGAGCCAGTGCTGTTCCTGGGTAGCTCTGTGTTCTTCGCCATTAAAGACGCAGTGGCAGCAGCCCGGGTAGAGGCTGGTGTGGTGGGGCCCTTTACCCTGGACAGCCCTGCTACCCCAGAAAGGACCTGTCTGGCCTGCAACACCCCCTTTACTCAGAAGGTAAGGTGATACCACCAGCCAGTCTCAATTCGCTCCCTACCCCAACCCATAATGCTTGACTCTAACCCATCAATGTTTGCCAATTTGAATATGGAGTTTTCATACTGCTTCCATCTTATAGATCTGCAAACATAAATGAGTTAGGGCCAAGGAGAAGGGGTAGGGAGTGAAATGGAACCGGCAAGTCACCAGCTCAATATACTGTACCTTATTCACGTGGCAACCATGACTGTTTGAAATCCAACTTAGTGCTCAGGAGTAATGTCAACAATTGTTATTTTCCAGATTCCAACCAGCAAACCAGGATCATTCCAACCATGGGCTTTGAATATTCCCTGAATTAAAATAACATTCTGGTTTGTCAATCAATGAGGTACAGTATTGATCACTGCCATAAGGAATATTACCTAATCACAGATTGTTACTAACATCAATTCTATATTTAGCTGAATAATTATCAATAACACCTACACTGTATGATTGTACTACTTTAAATATCAAATTACAGAATAAGCCTTTGCGTTTGCTGTCAACCTATACTTTGCTTAAAAAAATGAGTTTGTCTCAAATTAAATTGAATGTAAAAGGTAGGGTTGTCCAATTGTATGTCCATCCTATGAATCTGTCCAATGTCATGTATGCCTTTCTTATTACACTTTCAATAAATTGCATGTTTCTCAACTTAAATATGAAAATCCATGCTTCACAAATTAATCATTTATTAGTCAGACATCAGAATGCTTTACAACACAGAATTAAACCAAAGTTCAGTTCTAATTTTAGGTGAGTCTGGGTTCTGTATGTTGACTGCACTTGGCTGTAGGTCACAGATGCAGGATGTTAAAGTTTTTAAACAAACAGCCAAAGAAATGCATGACCAAACAACACCAGATGGTGAATTTCTTACCCTAGGTCATAGGACAAAAGTAAAATCTCAAGCACATAATATTCTAGACACATTTCCAAGTCATCCACAAAGTACACAATCTGCAAGCGAGCCACCAAGACCCAACAATACATTAAGATGAGGTGAATGATTCATAGTTGGAGCCAAGCCCAGGTCTGACCAGGTTACCAAGTCATCTTCAGTTGGCTCATACGTTGATACTCCAAGGTTTGAATGTTCCTTTCTTTGAAGATGGAGCCTTGAGGGGGGGGGAAATAATGCTGTTAAACAAATGTTATTGGAGAGACCAAAACCGTAGACATGGGCCAGTTAGAGGACACAGATCAAGCCTAGTCCTGAACTAGAATTTCCATCAAACAGCTTTTTAGTCTAGAACTAGGCTTGATCTGAGTCCTCTGGGAAACCAGTCCTTTGAAATGAAGAAATGTTACCATCTTAGTGAACTGGTCCTGACAGGCCATGCGTATCCTCTCAGCAGTAGCAGGGGAGCTTAGAGGGAAGCTGTCCCCTAACCCCCTCTCTCTACGGGCTGCAGCAACTGCCTCCTTTATGGCAAAGAAGATGGTGCTGGCCAAGAAAACTGGAGGCTCCCCTATACCCTGTAACAAGATGGTCGACCATCAATTACCACTTAGGAAGTGAATCCTCAGGAAGCTTGTGGATGAAAGCATTTTGTGTTTTATACAACAATTAAACTTGAACTTGACAATTTGGCATGGTGCAAATTGCTCAGTCCCAAAAAAGATCTGTATTTATGCCTTTATGGATGTGTCACGTGATGTCGTTTTTCTTGCCTTGGACATGTAGATGGCATGTGGGTTCTGTGCGTTGGCCAGCAGGTGGACATTAAGTTGAGGAGGGACGTCACAGAGGGCAGGAATCTTGTACTGGGATGGACCCCTGGTCATCAGAACCCCTTCAGGAGAGAACTGCAGCTCCTCTATGGTGTACAGGCCTATGCCCTGGACGAAGCCTCCCTCGATCTGGAATATATAGCATCCTGTTAACTTGAAGGTCTCCAGTCATATTGGAATGTATGCTACTGAATACATCCTATATAGGTCCATAGTACTGTAGAAATATATAGCCACCAAAGCTGTGAGTGCCAGACATACTGTACCTGTCCTATATCTAGAGCTGGGTTGAGGCTCCTCCCAACATCCATCACGATATCTGTTCTGAGATTCTGTAACACACACACAGTTAATTGTATTAAGCCAATGACGTCCTTGAGACTTAACATATAAGACATTATAAAGGCTCATACATGCTTATTGCAAGTTATAATGCATTATGCCTGCAGGTATGATGTAAAGTGTAAAACGAACATTTCACTGATGTAGACAAAATATACTACTGTACTTTATGATCTCCAGTGAGACAGTCGATCTCCACTTCTGAGCAGCAGGCCCCAAAGGTGAAGTAATAGTAGGCTGACCCCTCGCTGTTCTCCCAGTCCACACCCGTGTGAGGTCCCCTGAAACCCATATGGTGCCCATATTAGGATAGCCTACTTATGACTGAGACTTTCCTAATATGAGCACCGTAATCGTGCCATTTCAGTGATAACCGTCAGTGATACGTTGCATTGCTTCATTACACACTACAGTCTACAGTATTGACAGGGTACGTACAAGAAGAAGCCAGTTGCAGATAAGCTGACCTTCTGGCAATAAGCCTCAACAATCTGTGGGAAAGAACACAAGTTATTGTATGCTATACAATTATGGAGATTGACACAAAAACAACATTATATTGAGTTTATTATAGTCTGGTGGATGTTTGTTGATTACCCATTGTTGCCACGTATATTTGGGATGATTTTCCATGACTGGCTTCAAGCGCCTCATCAGTTTCTCACAAGCATCCTGAAATCAAAACACAGTACCATTTGGTAAGAGTACAATAAACACATCTATACCGTATGTCTTTATAACCCTATGAGAAGCCTGTGAGAACAGATTGTTGGAGCTAGCCTGGTCCCAGATCTGTTTGTGCCGTCTTGCCAACTCCTATGGTCATTGTCCATAAGAGCTGGCGTGACAACACAAACAGATCGGAGACCAGGCTATGTTGAAATACCTTGACTGCCATGCCCACTGCGTCTGTGCCAAAGGAGGCTGCTGAGGGTGCAGCATTGGGAACGTTGCCTGTACAGGTCTCTTTGATGTGGATTGAGGACATCGGCACCTTCAGGATACGACCGGCGATCTGGAGGGCTTTGGTGTTGATGCCCTGACCCATCTCTGTGCCCCCGTGTGTCACTAGCACCGAGCCATCCTTGTAGACGTTCACCAGAGCTGCACCCTGGAGCAGAGGTGGAACAAGATCATGAACAACTGTTATATTGTATCTCTATGGGGATGAACACAGTTTATACTCCAGAAGTTCTTTCTATACAGTAACTTACAATGCTTACAGCTATGAAAAGCAGTCTCCGCACACCTGAACCAATCACAAGTTACAGTGTTTAATGAGCTAAGCTTTCAGTCTACAACGTCCTTTGTCAGAGCATGTTCAGTTCAAGAACTGACATTATCATCTTCCTAGCACAGTGGAAACATGAACATGGGGCATTCTAAATTTGCCATATATTTAAAGGGAGTTCTTCATCCTCACCTGGTTGTAGAAGCCTTTGGAGAACCCGACGCCAAACTTCATAGGCACAGCAGAGATGCCCTTCTTCTTCCAGCGGTTGTAGGTGTTGAACTGCTGGATGGCCTGGAGGCGATCGTGGTACCCAGCCTTGTCTAGACACTCGTCCCAGCAACGGAGCATGTCGCGGGGGGAGAAGAGCTGCTTGTGGTGGGTGTAGCACTCCTCCTCCCGGTACATGTTGATCTCCCTCACCTGCAGAGACACATGAATCTTCAGTAGGAAGATTGGATGGATGGATGGACGGATAGATGGATGGACGGATAGATGAAAGGTGGGTAATTAACTAACTGAACATGACCCTGAACCCTCCAGTAACCTCTCACTAACCTTCTGTGGAGGGAGGCCACATTTGACAGCCACCTCGTGCAGCACGCTCTCCATCACCATGAGTCCCTGGGGTCCTCCGAAGCCTCGGAACGCCGTGTAAGAGGGCAGGTAGGTCTTACACACCAAGCCACGCCCACGCAGGTTAGGGATCCTGTAGCCGTTGTCCATGTGGAGCAGGGCTTTCTCCATGATCTGAATCACAGCACATTACATGGAAATTAAAATGTGTCTTATTTTAGGTTATGTTTCTGCTGTCCATTTTTAAACGTGGTGAGAATCATCAGTCCTTGTTGTCTAGGACTTTTCAACTGATACCAGGCAATATATTGAACAATCTCAGATAACATTTGAGTCATACACAGTATTGAATTCAAAGTTCTTAACAAGCTTACGAATGATGATTCATCCAGGGTACACCCCCCGTTACTGTAGTAGGTGATGTCCGCTGCCATGATGGTTCCATCGTTGTTGTATCCCACCTAAGAGAAAACCGGTCGTTAGAAATGCTGAGGTAAAATTCCACTGATGATACAGTTGTTGTTGATGATGCTCATCTGAGAGGGCTACTCTACAATACCTTGTATTTTCCTAGGAAGGGGTGTCTGCCGCTGGTGATCAGCATGTCATCTCCACGTTCCAGAACACAGCGTACTGCTCGCCCTGTTCTACAATGAAAACATAGGCATATTTACTCTAAGTATTCAATGTATTATATTCTACTAATGTGTGTTATCAACACTGTCGTTGAAAGCTCTTACTTGACTGCAGCTGTGGCAGTGATAGCAGAGAGGGAGGCGATCTTCATGACTTTGCCCCCGAACGCTCCCCCCAACCTCCTCACGTGACATGTGATCTTGTTGGAGTCGATGCCCAGAGTGATTCCTACCACTTCCTGGGGTTGCAGAGACAAAACAAAGGACATTCAAATAAGAAGTTGGTATAACTTTTCGATTGGATTACTTTTTGTCTGATCATACCAATCAACCAGCATTGGGGCACTCAGATGGTAGTAGTGTGTCAAAAATCAAAGATTCCGATTGGCGGGTTAACAAGATGCCCATATCCAATGTAGATAGCTACATAACAGAGAAGAAAACCAAAACATAGATAGTTTATGTGTGTCTAACCTGAGTGTATGCTGCATGCTGGCTGGCAACGAACAGCTCCAATTCTCCATTCTCTCCTTTGGGCACTGCAATAAGGCCCTGAGTCTCCATGTAGAAATGCTCCTGACCTCCCAAGTAGATCTCATCTGCTCACAACACAATCACATATCATCAAGACATTTGACGACATGAACTCGCATTAGAAGAAGCAGCTACACAGATGTAATCCATTGTGTTTTACCCTCCAGAATCTGATCCACAGTCTCAAAGGCTTTGTCCACGTCTCCTCTCTCCAGCTTCCTCTTTGGGTCAAAAAAGGACTGATGCTGGATGGCCTCTTCTATAGTGAAGAAGACAGGAAGTAGATCCTGGTAGGTAACCTTTACCCTTTGAGCTGCTCTCCTGGCCTGTTCTCTGCTCTCTGCTACCACGGCCCCAATGATCTGCCCCACACAAGACACCTGTACAGGAACAACCAATCAATCAACAAACGAATCAATCAATCAAAAACCACCATGGTAAGACAATATACAGTATAATAGACCTCTCCTAATCAGAAATACCATTAGAACAGCGGTTCTCCATTCTCAATTATCATCCTCAGTCATTGCCATGGTCATACTTTCTGTCTGTCTATGGTACGGTGCTACAGACTAGGCATGGTAGTGAGAGGGTACAGTACGATAGCCTACCTCTTCCTCAGCAAAGAGCTCCTCTGGGTTATTGAACCACATCCGCCGGTTCTGACCAGGGACGTCACCAGCTGATAGGAACGTGACTACCCCAGTCATGCCAAGTGCTTCAGATGGGTCAATGTTGCTGGTTTTGAAGTGGAATAAAGACACATGATCAGAAAACCTACATGCGGCCTCCCGAGTGGCGCAGCGGTCTAAGGCACTGCATCACATTGCTCGAGGTGTCACTACAGACCCGGGTTCGATCCCGGGCTGTGTCACAGCCGGCCACGACTGGGAGACCCATGAGGCGGTGCACAATTGGCCCAGCGTCGTATGGGTTAGAGGAGGGTTTGGCCGGCCGGGATATCCTTGTCCCATTGCGCTCTAGCGACTCCTGTGGCGGGCCGGGAGCTTGCACACTGACACGGTCACTAGTTGTATGGTGTTTCCTCTGACACATTGGTGTGGCTGGATCCTGGTTAAGTGAGCAGTGTGTCAAGAAGCAGTGCGGCTTGGCAGGGTCGTGTTTCGGAGGGCTCATGGCTCTCGACCTTCGCCTCTCCCGAGTCCGTACGGGAGATGCAGCGATGGGACAAGACTGTAACTACCAATTGGATACCACGAAAAAGGGGAGACCCCCCCCAAAAAAAGTCTGGATTTAGGTGATTATCTTATCATACAGATCCAACTGTAAAGGTTTGTATGGCCAATCCAAAAACAGTCACATAATGACACACTACCATAGAAGATAGACTCACATGATCTTGGCGTGCGCTCTGGTGCTGGTCACCATGAAGACAAAGAGTTCCCCCTGGACAGGTGGTATGTCATCGTAATACTGGGCCTCTCCAGTAGCCTGCTGGAACGCTGCTTGGTGCATCATGGGATGGCCCACAGGGTCCTGGGAGGACTGGGCATTGGACACAAGCTGCAGAGGAAAGAGACAGACAATATGGGGATACAACCATCCTCCATTGGAGTAAGTTTTGTAACAGTTTACATAAAAGTAATTGTTGATAGCAAACCTGGAAAGACTGATGTCCCTGGGGCACTTCATTTTTGAAAGGCTTGAGAGCACTGAGGTACTCAAGGGGTAAATGACACACATCCACATCCTGCACAATTGGGTAGAAATCAAGAAACATGAAGCATAGCAACGATGATTATAAAACACCTTTTAGAGCCAATGTAATATTGGTATTCTCAAATATTGTCACATCCCTCAGATTGAGCAAAACAAGTGGCAGCGTTGCTGTTTTACTGAAAAATAATTAAGGATTGTGCCTGTCCTGTATATGTACCCTCTCTCTGAGCTCCTGGAGGACCTGCATGTAGAACTTGAAGAAGAAGCTGGTGGTAAGGGTCTTGCGATACTCCACCTTCCCTCCGTGGGCGGAGTCAGACAGCTCCACCTCCTCCTCTAAAAGCCAGCAGGCATCAGCCAGAAGCTCCTCCCCCCAGGACCTGAGCCAATCAACCAACACTTCAATTGCAGTTCACAAGATCGCCAGTTAAGTTCACCAGTTCAGTTCAGTTTGGTTAATTTTAACTCAACGCAGAGCACATAACTACAATTCTTTATAAAAAGTTATCAGAACTGGGTTCAAATACTATTTCAAATATCTCAATTACTTTCACATACAGTACATTTTGAAGTACGTATTCAGATATTTCTTTGATGAAAAGACAAGTTGAATATTGGAATATATCAGCCTGGTCTCATAGACTATACGTGACAAAGCAAACGTAAATCTGGGACACTTAAATTAGTATGATATTTTCGCTGCAGAATGCTGTGGTAGCCATGCTGGTTAAGTGCGCCTTGAATTCTAAATAAATCACTGACAATGTCACCAGCAAAGCACCCCCACACCATAACACCTCCTCATCCATGCTTTACGGTGTAAAATACACATGCAGAGATCATCCGTTCACCTACTCTGCGTCTCACAAAGACACGGCGGTTGGAACCAAATATCTCCAATTTGGACTCGTAACACATTTCCACAGGTCTAATGTCCATTGCTCGTGTTTCTTGGCCCAATCAAGTCTCTTCATCTTATTGGTGTCCTTTAGTAGTGGTTTCCTTGCAGCAATTCGACCATGAAGGCCTGATTCACACAGTCTCCTCTGAACAGTTGATGTTGAGATGTGTCTGTTACTTGAACTCTGTGAAGCATTTATTTGGGAAGCAATTTCTGAGGCTGGTAACTCTTATGAACTTATCCTCTGCAGCAGAGGTAACTCTGGGTCTTCCATTCCTGTGGCGGTCCTCATGAGAGCCAGTTTCATCATAGCGCTTGATGGTTTTTGCAACTGCACTTGAAGAAACTTTTTCCGTATTGACTGACCTTCATGTCTTAAAGTAATGATGGACTGTCGTTTCTCTTTGCTTATTTGAGCTGTTCTTGCCATAATATGGACTTGGTATTTTACCAAATAGGGCTATCTTCTGTATACCACCCCTACCTTGTCACAACACAACTGATTGGCTCAAACGCATTAAGAAGCAATTACATTCCACAAATGAACTTTTAATAAGGGACACCTGTTAATTGAAATGTATTCCAGGTGACTACCTCATGAAGCTGGTTGAGAGAATGCCAAGAGTGTGCAAAGCTGTCATCAAGGCAAAGGGTGGCTATTTGAAGAATCTCAAATATAAAATATATTTTGATTTGTTTAACACTTTTTTGGTTACTACATGATTCATATGTGTTATTTCATTGTTTTGATGTCTTCACTGTTATTTTACAATGTAGAAAATAGTAAAAAGAAAAGAAAAACCCTTGAATGAGTAGGTGTTCTAAAACTTTTGACCAGTGCATTCGGAACATACCCTTCACTTTTTCCACATTTTGTTACGGTACAGCCTTATTCTAAAATTGATTAAATTGTTGTTTTTTCTTCTCATCATTGTACACACAATACCCCATAATTACAAAGCAAAAACAGGTTTTTAGAAATGTTTGCAAATGTATTAAAAATAAAAAACGGAAATATGACATTTACATAAGTATTCAGACCCTTTACTCAGTACTTTGTTGAAGCACCTTTGGCACCTTTGGCAGCGATTACAGCCTCGATTCTTCTTGGGTATGACGCTACAAGCTTGGCACACCTGTATTTGGGGAGTTTCTCCCATTCTTCTCTGCAGATCCTATTAAGCTCTGTCAGGTTGGATGGGGAGCGTCGCTGCACAGCTATTTTCAGTTCTCTCCAGAGATGTTTGATCGGGTTCAAGTCCAGGATCTGACTGAGCCAAAATTATGTGGATATATTGAAGCAACATCTCAAGACATCAGTCAGGAAGTTAAAGCTTGGTCGCAAATGGGTCTTCCAAATGGACAATGACCCCAAGCATAATTCCAAAGTTGTGGCAAAATTGCTTAAGGACAACAAAGTCAAGGTATTGGAGTGGCCATCACAAAGTCCTGACCTCAATCCTATAGAACATTTGTGGGCAGAACCGAAAAAGCGTGTGCGAGCAACGAGGCCTACAAACCTGACTCAGTTATACCAGCTCTGTCAAGAGGAATGGGCCAAAATTCACCCAACTTATTGTGGGAAGCTTGTGGAAGGCTACCCAAAACGTTTGACCAAAGTTAAACAATTTAAAGGCAATGCTACCAAATACTAATTGAGTGTATGTCAACTTCTGACCCACTGGGAATGTGATTAAAGAAATAAAAGCTGAAATAAATCATTCTCTACTATTATTCTGATATTTCACATCCTTAAAATAAAGTGGTAATCCTATCTGACCTAAGACAGGGAATTTTTACTAGGATTAAATGTCAGGAATTGTGAAAACTGAGTTTAAATGTATTTGGCTAAGGTGTATGTAAACTTCCGACTTCAACTGTAACACATAGTGTAGCAACCCAAAGGTTGCGTGTTTGAATCTTATCACGGACAACTTTAGCATTTTAGCTAATTAGCAACTTTGCAACTACTTAGCATGTTAGCTAACCCTAACCCTAACCTAGCTAACATTAGCCACCTAGCTTACATTAGCATTAGCCACCTATCTAACGTTAGCCACAACAAATTGGAATTCGTGACATATCATACGTTTGCAAATTTGCAACATATTGTACGAATTGCAATTCGTTACATATCACACACATTTAAAATTGTAAAATAAAATTCGAAATGGATTATGGACATCCATAAATTAATAAATACCATACGAAACGTAACATATCATACTAATTACATTTACTATGTTACGTCTACCCCGGAGTCCAGGTTGAAAGTATTGGTATGTATTTGAAAATATTCAAATCCCCTACTGAAATACACTCCCATGCATTTTAACCAGGTATTTGAAATAAGTATTTGAAAAAACTTTCAAATAGTACGCTATTTATAGGAAATTGCAGTTGATTTGGGCCACATTATTTGAAAATACTAAAATACACAGAAAATAGGTATTTAAATAACCAAATACTCATGTATTTGAACCCAGGTCTGCAATGTCTATAAAGTGTGTTGTTGTCAGTCTACATACCGGCCAACAAGCTTCTGGCATGTGCGTCCAACCTTGACCAGTGTGGGTCCCACTCCTCCGTAGTAGATGTTGAGAGACTCCACGATGTTAGTGCCTTCCCTGAAGACCACCTTCATCCCAGCGTTGACTATGGAGAAGGCAAACTCCCTCCTCTGGGCCTGACGGAAGGCCGACACAAACTCCCACTGCAGAGATCAAAGTCAAAATAAATACTGTACTACAGTCAACAAACATAATACAGTTAACAGACATACAGTGCCTTCGGAAAGTATTCAGATCCCTTGACTTTTTCCACATTTTGTTACGTTCCAGCCTTATTCTAAAATGGATTAAATAAAACAATTTCCTCAGCAATCTACACACAATACCCCATAAAGCGAAAACAGGTTTTTAGAAATGTTTGCAAATGTATTCAAAACAAACAACAGAACTACCTTATTTACATAGGTATTCAGACCCTTTGCTATGAGACTCGAAATTCAGCTCAGGTGCATCCTGTTTCCATTGATCGTCCTTGAGATGTTTCTACAACTTGATTGGAGTCCACCTGTGGTAAATTAAATTGACTGAACATGATTTGGAACGGCACACTCCTGTCTATATAAGGTCCCACAGTTGACAGTGCATGTCAGAGCAAAAACCAAGCCATGAGGTTGAAGGTATTGTCCGTAGAGCTCCGTGACAGGATTGTATCGAGGCACAGATCTGGGGAAGGCTACCAAAACATTTCTGAAGCATTGAAGGTCCCCAAGAACGCAGTGGCCTCCATCATTCTTAAATGGAAGAAATTTGGAACCACCAAGACTCTTCCTAGAGCTGGCCGCCCGGCCAAACTGAGCAATCGGGGGAGAGGGGCCTTGGTCAGGGAGGTGACCAAGAACCCGATCGTCACTCTGACAGAGCTCTAGAGTTCCTCTGTGGAGATGGGAGAACCTTCCAGAAGGACAACTATCTCTGCAGCACTCCACCAATTAGGCCTTTATGGTAGAGTGGCCAGACGGAAGCCACTCCTCAGTAAAAGGCACATGACAGCCCGCTTGGAGTTTGCCAAAAGGCACCTAAAGACTCTCAGACCATGATAAACAACATTCTCTGATGAAACCAAGATTGAACTCTTTGGCCTGAATGCTAAGTGTCACGTCTGGAGGAAACCTGGCACCATCCCTACAGTGAAGCATGGTGGTGGTATCATCATGCTGTGGGGATGTTCTTCAGCGGCAGGGACTGGGAGACTAGTCAGGATCGAGGGAAAACTGAACGGAGAAATGTACAGAGAGATCCTTGATGAAAACCTGCTTCAGAGCGCTCAGGACCTCCGACTGGGGCAAAGGTTCACCTTCCAACAGGACAACGACCCTAAGCACACAGCCAAGACAACGCAGGAGCGGCTTCGGGACAAGTCTCTGAATGTCCTCGAGTGGCCCAGCCAAAGCCCAGACTTGAATCTGATCGAACATCTCTGGAGAGACCTGAAAATAGCCGTGCAGCAACCTGACAGAGCTTGAGAGGATCTGCAGAGAAGAATGGGAGAAACTCCCCAAATACAGGTGTGCCAAGCTTGTAGCGTCATACCCAAGAAGACTCGAGGCTGTAATCGCGGTGCTTCAACAAAGTACTGAGTAAAGGGTCTGAATACTTATGTAAATGTGATATTTATATTTTATATTTTTTCTAAATTTGCAAAGATTTCTACAAACCTGTTTTTGCTTTGTCATTATGGGGTATTGTGTGTAGATTGATTAGGGGAAAAAACGATTTAATCCATTTTAGAATAAGGTTGTAACCTATCAAAATGTGGAAAAAGTCAAGGGGTCTGAATACTTTCCGAAGGCAATACAGTCAATTATCAGACAACCTCAATACAGACAACCTCAATACAGTCAACAGACCATTTCTCCTACCTGAAAACCTCTCAACAGATTATTCATGTTCACTTACCAATTAACCAAATCCTCAGTACTCAAAGCTTTATATAAAGCATAATGCTTTTGTGCTGACATCACATTCACAACAGAAAGAGTAAACTAAGGTCATCATCAATGTCCAGAGTGGTATTTGTATGAGAGAGTAAAGCAGTTATTCCTCACTGGTTTGGAGTAGGGGATGTCAATGGACAGGAGGACTTCATCTGGTCTAAGTGCTGTCTTGCCAAAGCCAGTGAAGAGTTCTTCATTCAGAGTGATCTCCCTTGTCCCATTTTCTATAACAAAAAGACAGTTTCATACTATGAATCTAGTTCATCACTCGATCAACCATGTCCTTCCCATTTAGGTCATGTGATATTGAATGATCACGAACTGAAAGAAAATGATAAAATCAATGAGAATCAATGCTTTGGCCAACAGTACCTTTAGACATGACCCGTAGCGTGCAGTCCAAGGCAGCTAGAACACTATTGAGATCATACTTGGGGTTGGCACTGAGGATATTGCCTCCAATGGTCTGTAAGACATGGGACATGAGAAAACCAATCAAATAAAACACATCAATAAGGCTTTCAGGCAAGAGTAATGCAGTGGTCTAATGTCATACGACTGGCCTATGCATGACAGTGGCCTAGCGACACCCTTTTCACACTATAGAGCCAAGCCAAGCTGTAATGTCTGTGCTTTCCTGGTTACGCATTGACCATAATTGCTGGAACCATGCTGAAAAGGACAATGTGAGAAGAGCATATCTGAGCCAACACAGTTTAGTATGGGTCGGCACGACAGTGTGAAAAGGGTACATACAGGTGTGCTATCTTAATTTGATCACTCTGTTGTCACAGAGAATTTTCCTGTGCAGCAGGAAATGCAAATTGTAGTGTATTGAAGGTTTAAAAAGGCTTCTAAAGTTGGTAATTTCCACTTTAACATCGATTTATCCTAACTAAAAATGTATCAGCCAATACAAATACAAAATGTCCATTAATTATAATCCACATAATAATTCAAATGTCCTGTTGCTGCAGGATGACTTTCCTGCTGTGAGAAACGGGTCAAATTATGATAGAACATCTGTATCTGGGTAATAGTTAGAGGGCTTACAGCCATGTTGCGGATCTGTTTCCCTGCTAGACACTGGAGGGTCTGTAGCAGGGCTTGGTACCCCCTGGTTTTCTCTGCCTCCATCTCCCTCACAGCCCTCTCCATCTCCTCCTTCAGACTGGACAGGGTGCAGACAGCCCCAACACTCACACCTGCACGGACATGAGCACACAGCAAGTAGATTATAGAAACCTGAAAAGTTATTTCCATTAACGGACAATAAATACACTTCTAAACCTACCGTTCTTCCCCCACTTCACAGTATGTAAATCTGAAACCCTCCCGGCGTAGATGATGAGAGGATGATGGACTCCTTTCACTTGCATATTTGGTCCTGCTCAAAATAAATACACGCATAATAGATACAATGTGGCTTAGTAGTCATTGGGATGAATATTTATTGTACCGTATACAACATATGGGTGTATTTTTAGGGAACAAAATATTTAGGGTAGAGTGAAAGAAGTTCTGAAACACAAAAGCAAAATGGCAAAACAAAAGGTTAGTACCTATAGTTGTGTTGCCAACCACCACAGGGGCTTCAGGATATTCTGTTTTCAACTCAAGCAGATTGGACAGATCTACTGGAGATATCAACTTCACCCTATCCCCTTGGAAACACAGACTGCCACAGGCACGTTTCTTTCCCATACGCTGGTATAGAAAAGAATGAAAGCAAAGTTCTCTGCAAGTTAGTTCTGTTTGAGTTGACAATGGACAAGTCTGTTCACTGTGAAGACTGAATATCACGTACCATGAGTTCTGGAGGGAAAATTAGGTCCTGGGATGGGTCAAGGGGTAGAACATCGTCCATATGGAACAGCTCCTCCGAGATCTGACAAGGTATCAAAATATGTCTTTAGGACACAATCATTCTGTCCTGGTGTCATCATTGCAACTGCCACTCAATTTAAAAGGCTACTTTGCCCCTTAGGGCCACCGTAGTTACATGCTGTGATTACCTTTACATGAAGTAGTGTTAAGGTATCATTTTGGTTAACACTATTAGTCCAGAGACCCCAGCAAAAATCTGCTTTTCATTTATCTGACTTTCATTTATCTGCATGTCCAGCCCTTATATTTAGCCACACAATGAAGTGTTTTACCATTTTATTTTCAGGACAACCAGAGCTACAAGTAGAGTAGTACACAAAACAATTTCACATAAACAGTTGCATTCATGACTTTTATTGACAAATGTCAATAAAAAAATAAGGTCCGCCAAAGCGAAAACCTTATAAAAATGAATTTATATGAATGCTGTAAGTACAGAAATTGTTTGCTCACTGGGAAATTAATATCCAACTAGTCAGTGACAACTGTGGAGTTTGTGACATCAACTATGTGAACTTATTATAGTATTATAGACACTATGTCACAATAGACACAAAACATGCGTATCCGTCAGTCTCAGCTTTTCATTGATAGCTGTTAATAGTTTGAAGCTGAAACCATTTGGACTCAACAGACGTTTTTGTAAAAGAACCGGCCACGGGGCCCTTCGGGATCCGCCCTTGTCTCACAAACACCGCTCTAGCTCAGCCCTCATTAATCACACAGACTAACGTATGCAGAAGAAATGTACAAAGCCAATGGTACAACCCAGATGTCTGTAGCTCAGCTCAAACACACAATGTTTAAAAAGGGTTAGAAGTCCAAAACACGCAGGCGTTATGGTGGGACTCGTTGGGTTAAGGGGACTATACCATTCCCTAACGCATCTTGCACATGTATAAGGTTGGAATTCATTAGGTGAAAATGTAAAGTATTTAACTCACATCACTATCCTTGTGGTGCTTAGTTCCAATATCCATACAACACTTTCCCCCTGATTCTCCATTCTGGCAACATCCCTCTCCATTCTCTGATGCCTTGTGATAGGTAACACATGCATTTTATAGAACATGTGTCAAAGTAATCAAAAGAGAAAACATGTGCATTTTGGTTAAGAGACATGTGCTTTGAATCAAACAACTAGCTTGTGGAAATGGGTTAAAGGCATTACTCACATCACAGAAAGTTTTGAATCCTTCAATGATGGGCCTGTAGCCAGTACAGCGGCAGAGGTTTCCTTTGAGAATGTGGTCAAAAAACTGTCAATAATGTTTGAAAATAGACATGCACCTAGAGCCCATGTTTTTGTGGAGACCTTTGGACTACTCAAGATTATAATAATAATAAAATATTATAATAATAATAAATAGCCTATGTTTTATATTTTATCTATGAAATATAAATGAATTACCTCCTAGAGCCTCTCTGATGTCTTCCATGGTGGGATGTGGTTTATTCCTCAGTAAAGTGTACATGGACATCACCATGCCTGGAGTACAGAACCCACACTGAGAGCCATGGGCCTTGGCTATACGCTCCTGCAAGAACATAGACATATCAGCTTTCCTTACGATACATATCATCCAGCCACAATGAATGGAGAGCTCCACTTGTAGGATTTACGATCACAAAACCCTATATAACCCTATAGTAGGACCTACCTGAACCGGATGCAGTTTGGTTTTGGTGCTGCCGATGCCCTCCACTGTTACCACAGCAGCCCCATGTAGGGTGCAGATGGGTTGCAGACAGGCGTTAACAGTGTAGTGGCTAGGATCAGAGGTCAAGGATATAACAAGCAGTGCCGTGTCTAATAGAATAGAATAGTGTGATGCAAACTGAAGAAGATTCCAGTCATTTTACCCCAAAACTGGGTTTCTCAGTCATGATATTTTGTGGCTGTGTTATTTAGTAAAATATTAAATTAAATGGTTTTCTTACATTTTACATTTTAGTAATTTAGCAGATGCTCTTATCCAGAGCGACTTACAGTTAGTGAGTGCATACATTTTCATACTGGCCCCCCGTAGGAAACGAACCCACAACCCTGGCGTTGCAAGTGCCATGCTCTACCAACTGAGCTACAGGGGTCCCACATGTGGTTGTGAGGGCAGAAATAGAAAGAAAGGATACAGAACTCTGTTGTGGAGTTGGTCATATCTGGACACCATGACCGTGCAGGCCCCACAGCCACCCCCTCCACAACCATACTTAGTCCCAGTTAGAAGCACTATATAGAGAAGAGACACGTAGATGATTTTGGCTAAGCATTTTGAAATGACTTTCACAGCGGATTTGATGATGAACATAGACATTGTGTGTTGTTATTTACACAAAAAGGGTGTTGTTATGTTGTTGAGGAAAAGTACCTTTCCTTCTGAGGAATTTGAGGAGCACCTCCTCTGGATCGGCATTCCTCTCTGAGATCTGAAATGTGTACACCAGCCAATGCACGCGTGCACGCACACACACACACACACACACGCGCAGATCACAATCTATTCTAAGACAACCAAGCCTCTGTTTGTGAGAAAACAGTCACAAGGCATATCTACATCAAGAGACAGGAAGCACCCTGGAGAGTCAAATTGATATCACAGTTGGCTTGAGAATGTCATACCCTCTGCATCTAATCTATAGTATTATGTGTGACTATAGGCAGGACATTGGTGTATCAGTCTGCTGACAATCATGTGCTTTACATAAAAGTGAACATTTTGAGGTGGGAGGACTGGAGGAATATGTATCAATATATTGAATACTGTATAAGATAATATTTCAGATGCAGAAAAACTGTAGATTATACAAAATGTTACATTTTAGAAAGCAGCCTTTTGTTTCATATTTTCTTACAGTGTTGAAGTGATATGATTTCCTCATACTAACCATATAAATAACAGAAAGTGTCACAAACACAATAGATATTTACCAGAAAACTACACTGCGTAAATGACAGGACATTTAGCATGAGATTAGCCTAATTATTCCATTTAAATTGGAACTAATGTCAATTGAGCTGCTCAGCTAAAGGAAAATATACTGTCCTCTGCAGTTTGGACATGTATCCCTAATGTTATTCCAAAAGACCAGTACAGTATACATGGTCAAACCAATATCTAATGGAGAGTAAATAAAGTGTTGATTCAATATGATTAAGCAGTCTTTTTTTCTTCTTTTACACAGGCAGCCCAATTCTGATCTTTTGCCCCATTATTGGCAAAAGATCTGATTTGGTTGGTCAAAAGACCAATAATTGGGCAAAAGATCAGAATTGGGCTGCCTGTGTGAACACAGCCATTGTCACATATTAGAAGTTTTAGAAAAATATAATTTCTTACCTTTTGGCCATTTACATAGAAAATCAATTCACTGCAACTGTTGGGAGAGGACATCATTGATGTTTACTTAAAAGCAGCAATCTGAAACTCTGTCTCTGAACTATCATTTGTGGCAGTTTAAATACCTTTGGGATTGACCACTGTCACATGGCTTGAGCTTGATAATCATTTACACACATTATCAAGAAAGTTATATCATGCCAAATAAATATTACATGTATCCCACCCCCCCGGACTGACTTTGATCTACACAACGTCAGTCCCCCCGCCCAGAGAAAGTGACACTATAGCCACATTTAAACACGCATGCGTACTTCCGAAAACCGGTCACTGGTTGGCTCTGTAAAGGGTATTTTTGTTAGGTCGAGAGGACTGAAATCGGGTGTTTGGATTTGTTTTTTCTCTAACCGTTTTTTATCTGCATACATTTCGGTAGGATACCTGCAGGCTTCTCACATTCGGTTTACAATTTAATCTACACATGTGTCTGTTTAAACCAACATTGGCTAGCTAGCAAAGTGTTGTTGATAGATTTCTTTTTCCGGCATTGTTAGCTAGCAAGCATAATTTAGCTACCTAGCAAACTAAATGGTTAACTTAACGTTAGCTATCATGTCGGAAGAACTGACTTTGTTAGATATGGCACGTTGAAACACAGGCTTTATTTAGCTACCCACTGTAGAGATAGCTAGTTACCCATGATATTCGATAATCAGACGTGTGAATATCGACGTCCTTTGTTCCAAGTTTTGTTAGCATTACATGAAGTTGTGGCTTGTTAGCTGCTATGGGAGTTTCGCAGGTGCCACACAAACAAGGCCTGTCTGAACTGGCGCATGGGGGAAGGTCCCCGTGCTCACACTAAAGCCTACCATCTTGGATGGCAACTAAGCAGGCTAGCTAACTTCATTTTCATTGTGTTTTATGTTCATCACGACTTATCTAGATTACAATGTCAACTTTGCAATTTCTCAAAATTACCAGGTGTGGCTTGCTAAAAGTTAGCCAGAACAAGGCATAGTATAGGCCCATGCGAGCCAGTCAGAGCTAACGTTACAGAAATCCTGTTGGGCAGAGCACGTTTCCAACAAGCTAGCTTTACATAGCCTGCTAGTGTTGACTAGTTATCTTGATAGTGCTCAATCACAGACGTTAATGTTAAACTTTTCTCATCCAGAGTGTCTTTTATGAATAATCAAAAGCAGCAAAAGCCAACGCTAACCGGCCAGCGTTTCAAAACGAGGAAAAGAGGTAAGTTGGGCATCTCCATTTTCACCAATTTGCCACTACTTGTTTGGGTTCACCTAGCTATGTCAAAATGGTACCGGCGGTGAAATTCGGACATGTTTTTCAACAGATGAAAAGGAGAGATTTGACCCTACACAGTTTCAAGAAAGTATCGTACAAGGCTTGAATCAAACTGGCTCTGATTTGGAAGCTGTTGCAAAATTCCTTGATGCCTCTGGTGCCAAGCTTGACTACCGCCGGTATGCAGAGACACTCTTTGACATCCTGGTGGCTGGCGGAATGCTGGGTGAGTAAAGTTCTTTAAATAATGTTGAAAGTCAGTACCTTTCAGTGATTCCTTGCCTCTTTCCAAAGACCCTCCCATCTGACCTTCTTATACAATGCGTTTTGAGAAGGAGAGAGTATTCAAGGAATGTTTTAGAGGAAGTATAGTGTTGGAAGTCAGTTTCCATACCATTTGGAAAATCACTGTTCAGATCAGCACACTGACACCCTCTCCTTCTCCCCTTTCACCTGTCTGCAGCCCCAGGAGGGAGTATATCTGACGACCTGACCCGCACAGAGTTCTGCCTCTTCACGGCACAAGAGGACCTCGAGACAATGCAAGCATATGCTCAGGTAAGAGGATGTGGAAATGATTTCTTAGCGCAAAGTATCTATATTCAACTATGGAGCTGAATCTGTCTAGAAGCTCTACCCAGCTAATCAATGCAGTATAATAATGGATCTACCACAATGTCACATCTTACTTTGTTTTGGACTTGTAGGTTTTTAACAAGCTAATCCGGCGTTACAAGTACCTGGAGAAAGGGTTTGAGGAGGAGATCAAGAAGGTGACGGTTTGAACTCCTCCTGCTTGGCAGTTGGCTCTGATGAATGTTACACATAATGGAACCTGCATGAGCTATTTGAATGGGATATTTTATTTTCACAACAACTAACTTTAACACTTACCCTGCAGGCTCATTATTTTACCCTGCAGGCTCATTATTTTATCTACTCCACAGTTGCTACTGTTTTTAAAAGGGTTCACCGAATCAGAACGCAACAAGCTGGCCATGCTCACTGGCATTCTGTTGGCCAATGGAAACATATCAGCTGCCGTCATTGGAAGTCTCTTCAACGAGAACGTGGTCAAAGAGGGTGAGTGTCTGTCGGCCCACCACTATTTTTACCTGGAACTGTCCAATAAGAGCTGCTTGTTTTCAGTTTACAAATGTTTGGTTACGGTGTTCCCTAATGAACATGGCCCTCTTCATTGGAAACACACATTTTTGTTAAATGTTCTCTGAAATGGACACAGTATTCAGTCAAGCAACTTTATTTTGTATGAACTTCATACAAAATAGTGATTTCAGTGCTGTTCATTGCAGGGTACCTGCTGCTCTGTAATTTTTTAAATAATATTCAGGCTTTATGACTTTGTAGGAGTATCTGCAGCCTTTGCTGTGAAACTGTTCAAGTCCTGGATCTATGAAAGGGACATCAACGCTGTTGCTGTCGCTCTCCGCAAAGTCGGCATGGACAACAGGCTGATGGTAAAGCTACCATTCCTTACTTGATAGATATTTTGTTTTCTCCCAAGGATACCAATACATATTTGTTACATTTTAGTAATTTTAGCAGACGCTCTTATCCAGAGCGACTTACAGTAGCAATCAGGGTTAAGTGCCTTGCTCAAGGGCACATCGACAGATTTTTCACCTAGTCGACTCAGGGATTAGAACCAGCGACCTTTCGGTTACTGGCACAACACTCTTAACCACTAAGCTACCTGCCGCCCACATATAGAAGAGTAAGGACAGGTTTCCGCAACACAGATTTAAAGGGATAGTTCTCCAAAATGACATTGCTTTTCTTATCCTGTAAGCCACGTGTCATACTAATTCCACGGAGGGCCGAGGGTTTTCTCTCCTCCCTTGTACTTGATTGATGAATTAAGGTCACTAATTAGTAAGGCACTCCCCTCACCTAGTTGTCTAAGTCTTAATTAAAAGGTAAAATCAGCAGGCACTAGGCCCTCCATGGAATGAGTTTGACACACCTGCTGTAAGCAGTCTATGGACAAAGGATGACAGCAATCCATGCTTTGGTTTAGTATCCCTGGCACTGTTTCCATATGCTAACATTTTAGCATTTGTGGCACAAAAACCATTAGTCATGGGACCAATATTAGCATTTCACACCATTTTCAAATCCTCTATAAGTGACTTTGTTGCGCTTCACAATTAATTTTAGATACTTTTGGATGATTTGGACATGATGTGCGAATAATGCTAATCGGTCCCATGACTTTAATGGAATTTGTGCCACAAATACTATAACGTTAGCATGTTGAAATGGTGCAAGGGATACTAAACCAAAGCTTGGATTTCTGTCATACCTTATCCATAGACTTCTTACAGGTTTTTTTTTTTGTCATTTAGCAGACGCTCTTATCCAGAGCGACTTACATACATTATTATTATTATTTTATACTGGCCCCCCGTGGGAATTGAACCCACAACCTTGGCGTTGCAAACACCATGCTCTACCAAATGAGCTACATCCCTGCTGGCCATTCCCTCCCATACCCTGGACGACGCTGGGCCAATTGTGCGCCGCCCCATGGGTCTCCCGGTCGCGGCCGGCTACGACAGAGCCTGGATTCGAACCAGGATCTCTAGTGGCACAACTAGCACTGTGATGCAGTGCCTTAGACCACTGCGCCACTCGGGAGACTGGTTCGAATTCAGGCTCTGTCGTGTATCCCTTTAAGACTAGTCCTAGTCTAAAAAGCATGTTCAATGGAGATTCTGTGTCCGTTAAACCGGCCCTAAGGGTGTATATAGGCCTATAGATTTAAAACAAAATCTTGAATGGGAACTAATTACTTATATAAATATCTGTCACAGGAACTCTTTCCTGCCAACAAGCGGAGCTGCGAGCATTTTTCGAAGTACTTCACTGACGCTGGACTGAAGGAGCTGTCAGACTTTGCCAGGAACCAGGAGGCCATTGGGTCCCGTAAGGAGCTGCAGAAAGAGCTCCAGGAGATGATGGCGCGTGGGGACAACTTCAAAGAAGTAAGACCCGGCTTCTCTATTATTCTTATACAGTGGGCTCAAAAAGTATTGGGACAGTGACACATTTGTGTTGTTTTGGATGTGTACTGCATGCAGCACTTAGTATTTGAAATGATACAATGACAGGTTAAAGTGCTGACTGTCAGCTTTTGTTTGAGGGTATTTTCATCCATATCAGGTAATCATTTAGAAATTACAGCAGTTTTTGTACATAGTCCCCACTTTCTTTAGGGGACCAAAAGTACTGGGACAAATTCACTTATGTGTATTAAAGTAGTCAACAGTTTAGTATTTGGTCCCGTGTTCCTAGGACGCAATGATTACATCAAGCTTGTGACTATGAACTTGATGGATACCTTTGCTGTTTGTTGTTACACACACACATACAGTGGGGAGAACAAGTATTTGATACACTGCCGATTTTGCAGGTTTTCCTACTTACAAAGCAGGTAGAGGTCTGTAATTTTTATCATAGGTACACTTCAACTGTGAGAGACGGAATCTAAAACAAAAATCCAGAAAATCACATTGTATGATTTTTAAGTCATTAATTTGCATTTTATTGCATGACATAAGTATTTGATCACCTACCAACCAGTAAGAATTCCGGCTCTCACAGACCTGTTAGTTTTTCTTTAAGAAGCCCTCCTGTTCTCCACTCATTACCTGTATTAACTGCACCTGTTTGAACTCGTTACCTGTATAAAAGACACCTGTCCACACACTCAATCAAACAGACTCCAACCTCTCCACAATGGCCAAGACCAGAGAGCTGTGTAAGGACATCAGGGATACAATTGTAGACCTGCACAAGGCTGGGATGGGCTACAGGACAATAGGCAAGCAGCTTGGTGAGAAGGCAACAACTGTTGGTGCAATTATTAGAAAATGGAAGAAGTTCAAGATGACGGTCAATCACCCTCGGTCTGGGGCTCCATGCAAGATCTCACCTCGTGGGGCATCAATGATAATGAGGAAGGTGAGGGATCAGCCCAGAACTACACGGCAGGACCTGGTCAATGACCTGAAGAGAGCTGGGACCACAGTCTCAAAGAAAACCATTAGTAACACACTATGCCGTCATGGATTAAAATCCTGCAGCGCACACAAGGTCCCCCTGCTCAAGCCAGCGCATGTCCAGGCCCGTCTGAAGTTTGCCAATGACCATCTGGATGATCCAGAGGAGGAATGGGAGAAGGTCATGTGGTCTGATGAGACAAAAATAGAGCTTTTTGGTCTAAACTCCACTCGCCATGTTTGGAGGAAGAAGAAGGATGAGTACAACCCCAAGAACACCATCCCAACCGTGAAGCATGGAGGTGGAAACATAATTCTTTGGGGATGCTTTTCTGCAAAGGGGACAGGACGACTGCACCATATTGAGGGGAGGATGGATGGGGCCATGTATCGCGAGATCTTGGCCAACAACCTCCTTCCCTCAGTAAGAGCATTAAAGATGGGTCGTGGCTGGGTCTTCCAGCATGACAACGACCCGAAACACACAGCCAGGGCAACTAAGGAGTGGCTCCGTAAGAAGCATCTCAAGGTCCTGGAGTGGCCTAGCCAGTCTCCAGACCTGAACCCAATAGAAAATCTTTGGAGGGAGCTGAAAGTCCGTATTGCCCAGCGACAGCCCCGAAACCTGAAGGATCTGGAGAAGGTCTGTATGGAGGACTGGGCCAAAATCCCTGCTGCAGTGTGTGCAAACCTGGTCAAGACCTACAGGAAACGTATGATCTCTGTAATTGCAAACAAAGGTTTCTGTACCAAATATTAAGTTCTGCTTTTCTGATGTATCAAATACTTATGTCATGCAATAAAATGCAAATTAATGACTTAAAAATCATACAATGTGATTTTCTGTATTTTTGTTTTAGATTCCGTCTCTCACAGTTGAAGTGTACCTATGATAAAAATTACAGACCTCTACCTGCTTTGTAAGTAGGAAAACCTGCAAAATCGGCAGTGTATCAAATACTTGTTCTCCCCACTGTATATATTACACACACACACATATGTATGTATGTGTGTGTGTGTGTGTGTGTGTGTAGACACTACCGTTCAAAAGGTTGGGGTCACTTAGAAATGTCCTTGTTTTCAAAAGAAAAGCAATTTCTTTGTCCATTAAAAGAACATCAAATTGATCAGAAATACAGTGTAGACATTGTTAATGTTGTAAATGGCTATTGTAGCTGGAAACTGCTGATTTTTAATGGAATATCTACATAGGCGTACAGAGGCCCATTATCAGCAACCATCAGTCCTGTGTTCCAATGGCACGTTGTGTTTGCTAATCCAAGTTTATCATTTTAAAAGGCGAATTGTGTGTGTGTGTGTGTGTGTGTGTATATATATATATATATATATATATATATATATATGCTTGATAGATGGGCATTGTTAATTGACATGTTCCCTGCTGTGTTTAGATAATTGCCTACGTCAGGGAGGAGATGAAGAAGACCAGCATCTCTGAACAACTGATGATTGGCATCGTGTGGTCCAGTGTCATGAGCTGTGTGGAATGGAACAAGAAGGAAGAGCTGGTCTGCGAACAATCCATCAAACACTTGAAGGTAAATACTTTAACTGTAGACTTCTGTGGTCTTGAACAGGTCTCTTGCCAAAGATTTCTCAATGAGACAAACCAAGATTAAGGTTAAAATAGTTGCTGTTCAGCTATGTTAACTTCATATTAGAGTTTTGTGGAACTGTATAGTATTGGAAGAGGTGGGTGGGGCGGTACTAATATGGGCCAGATTGGAGCGTGAAATGGTTTTAGTCCAGTCAATCACCGTGCCCCCCTCCGCCACACACAGGCTGTGTCCTAAATGCCACCCTAGGTGGCGGCAGGTAGCCTAGTGGTTAAGAGCATTGGGCCAGTAACCGAAAGGTCACCGGTTTGAATCCCCAAGCCGACTAGTTGAAAATACTGTCAATGTGCCCTTGAGCAAGGCACTTAACCCTAATTGCTCCTGTAAGCTGCTCTGGATAAGAGCATCTGCTAAGTGACTAAAATGTAAGTGTATGTGCTTATTGCTGCTGTGCTTGCCCCTGACATCTTGTCATTGCAACTAAGAATCTGTTCTTAATTGACTCACCTATTAGTAAACAAAGATTGGATAAATGAAAACTAATTGGTCCTCTCTCCGCCACAGCAGTGTCCTCTCCTGAAGGCGTTCACCTCCCAGGGAGTCTCTGAGATCATCTAGTCTCTAACCCTCCTGGACCCTAACTCTCGCTCTCTCTCTCTCCTCCACAGCAATACAGTCCTCTCCTGAAGGCGTTCACCTCCCAGGGAGCCTCTGAGATCATCCTGCTGGTGAAGATCCAGGAGTACTGCTACGACAACATCCACTTCATGAAGGCCTTCCAGAAGATCGTGGTGCTCCTCTACAAAGGTGTGGGTGTGGGCCCTGGTTGAAAGTAGTGCACTATAAAGGGAATAGGGTGCCATTTGGGACACAGGCATTGTGTGGGGGGTGCAATGGCTCTCATGTGACATGTCATTTAGGGACCAAACGGAAGATAATGGACTGAAACGGAGAGAGAGACTTCCCCGGAGTTGTCTAATAAGAAAGATTAATTTTTGTTTTCTATTGAAGCTTTATGGTGTGCCCTAATGAACCCTGGTCCCCTGGCTCGCATGAACTTTGACCTAACATTCTTATGATCTTGCCCCCTCTCCCAACACAGCGGATGTTTTGAGTGAAGAGGCCATTCTTAAGTGGTACACAGAGGCCCACGTTGCTAAAGGAAAGAGTGTTTTCCTCGAGCAGATGAAGAAATTTGTTGAGTGGCTGAAGAGTGCCGAGGAAGGTAAAAAGAAATGCCTTACTTTTCATAGTTAGGGCTGTTGCTGTGACCGTATTACCGACACACCGGCGGTCACGAGTCATGAAGGCAGTCAAATTCCACGTGACCGTTTAGTCACAGTAATTAGGCTTCTCCAAGCTCTGATGCTGCTGATGGTCATTAGTAGCCTACCAAACTTTCTAACTGCCTGGTCCCTCTAATCACTCTGACATCAATGCAAATGTAATCAAAAATCTAATCAAACACTGGCATGAAAATGAACCGCAGGAAAAGCATCCTCCATTCACTATTTAAGTACATAGATGACATGTATTTTTTTCCCCTGCCCCTGTTTCAAGAAAGGTGCATGATAATGGTCCATTCTAAATCAAAACAATTTTCACACATTATTTAATATATGTGAAGACAAGATTAAATCAAGAATAGTCTGATGGGTGACAATCTTAGCTTATCACTTGTGAATTAAATAGTATTACTTGTGAATGATGCCCAGCTTAAGGCAAGAAACAATGCCTTTCTTTGCGACTTTTTCGCATCAGTCGCACACCTCATGTAGACTAGCGCATAGGCCTATATGTTTTGATAAGGTTTATCACAACTATAGGGGCCAAATAACTTCATAAAATGTAAGCACATTAATCTGCTTTACAAGGGGTGTAGAGCCTAACTGGCATACATAAGCAGTGCGTGAGTTTCAAGTTTGGGGAAGATGATATTCACCTTTTTATTAAAAGAACATTACATATATAATCGCATTTTCAGTCACTTTTGATAATGGAGTTTTCCCGCTAATGGAACATTCGTGCTTATAGCCTACTGCCGTGTGCGCATTGCTGCGCTTATAATGTGAAGAAATAGCCTAATAGTTTATCAACATTTTAAGCTAAACGTTCTGATCTGTTGTCAGCCACATTGTGTAAAAAAGTGGTTTTGATGCTAGTGGTTGTATTAATTTGGGCTCTATCGCATCCCACAACGGTCCCAGACTATGTTTGAAATATTTATCGCATAGAATAGGTCAACTTTTGTACTATGGGGGATAGTAGATTGACATAGGCTAGTGCTTTAGCTGTTTATTAGGCCTACTCATCTTGTTGGCTGACAAAGTAAATTTGGACAGTTCTTCCAATATCTTCAAAATGAACCTTGGAATTGGATAAGGACGCTCGCAGTTGCGTCCCCGATGTGTCTGTCTTCACTTGTAGCCTGTGAGAAAGACCCGATCACGTCATGGAGAGCCATGTGAGTGAAAGGTGATTTGGAGCCCGCAGCACTCTGGGCCAAGGGCACAACGGCCACTGGCCGCAAAAGGCATGGATTCTTTTAGGATTCATTACGGCCACACAAAGGGGATGCCGCTGTGAAATTCAAGGCATCATGTGCTTGTCAAATTGTGAATGAGTGACTGATGTAGTGTGTACAGCCTGTGCAAAAAACAAAGCAGCGCTCATGCCTTTTCAAGCGACTTTTTTCAAATCATCATTAGTCGCATCATGCAGCCTTACAATGGGCTATATGTTTTGATTTTTAATACAATGTTTGTAGAACTAAAGTTACATGAATAACTCTAAATTAAGCATATAGAGTACCTATTAACTTAACTGCTCAACACAGAATAGCCGCATTTGCGCACTCCCTCAAATCGTTTGGGGAAAATGTATTTTCTATTTTATTCAGCTATGTTCAATTGTATTCTTCATACTATAAAATAATGGCACGGAATTCTAAGCGAATCCTGTCTGCTAAATGAACTAGTGTAGGCAACAGCCATTTGGCATAGCCAGATCAGGATGCTATTCTGTTCTTCTGAAATAGACTACATTTTCTTCATATCATGTTTCTTTAGACCTGTCTAAAATAATGGATTTATTGTGAAGATGTAGGCTATATTACATGAATTTATTACTTTAAAAAATGTATATATTCCAAAAGCCTACAAACCACTGATGCAGACCATGTGTGGAAGCCAGGAGATGCTAAATGTGTTTGTTAATTAACGGTCAATTACCGCGACACCGACAATTATTTGCTTGACAATCACCGGCTGACAGAATTTTGTGACCGCCACAGCCCTATTCTTAGTAAATATTAACCTTTTTGAAAAACACCAAAGTTATTTTAATATTCATGTTGATGTAAATTGTAATGTTCTGATTTGAGTCTACTCTTTTCTGTCTTCCAGAGTCTGAGTCCGAGGAGGAGGAAGAGAACTGAGACCGCAACCCTCCCGCATTTTAAACATCACAGTAGGAGCAGCAGAGTGCTAGTCTCTCCCAGTCCTGTTTTTCTATTTTTCCTTGTTTTCTTTCCCCCCTCTCCAACTTCAACATTTAATTCAAGGGCTGTGATGTGAGCAGTACACTCCTTTATTCCATTTTATTTTAACTTACCCTTAAGAGTTCACATAGATTGTGAATTAAAACCTCATCAAATTAACAAATGAAGTGTTGATTTATTTGGGAAGAAGCAGAAATGAACCCCCTTTTATTAGTATCACTATTATGCCTTGTGTATTTTGGAAATGGAACATTCCACTTGATGATTAAGATACTCTTGATGTTGCTGCTTCCAGTCTAAAGTTTAATAACCATGATATCCCTGATATTGCTGTATCAGTTAATATTGCAGTAGTACGCCTTCTTGCCATGTGACTTAAAGGCATCCAAAAAATGACAAGTCATTGCCTTCTCGCCAAATGATTTACCGGTAGCCCTATCCTCATGTTAGCTCATTTCCTGACCTTGGCCTTTTGGACAAACCTGTAATGAACAGTTGAATTGGTGACCAGATGAACGTTGTGCAGTGACTGTCATTTTGGTAGAACCACCTCTTGACCTGACTGACATCCTCTCTGGAAGATGCATTGCCAGCTAAGTAATTAATATTGGTTACTACTTTCTTTAATCTGATTAAACCAATTTACTTTTCTAAAGAAATAAAGATGACTAAAATTCATATTGTTTTGATTATTTATGGTGTACATGATTGTATGTTAGATGTGTAGCACTGCAATCAATTACTATACTTAACATGGGTGCCTGCTGTACTAATACATCTCCACCTGAGCTACCAAATTCACACAAAGCTTAATGTTATTAATAGGTAAACCTGATGACTATACTACACAATCCACAGTAAATGGTCTTGTCTTGAGTGATTTCTAAGGCTGTGTTTACACAGGCAGCCCAATTCTGATCTTTGACCCAATTATTGACAAAAGAGCTGATCTGATTGGTCAAGTTAGTGGAGAAAGATCAGAATTGGACTGCCTGTGTAAACATCTGCCTAAGAATGTTTTTTACATGCACATTCAAGTAATCAGTCCAATATTATTTTGAAAGTAGTTTAATGATTGATTTTTAAAACTTATTGTACAAAAATACATTTGTTTTTTCTCAAGCAGCTTCTCATTGATTGCTATGTGCAGAGGACAATTGTCTTACATAAATTAGGAGAAATTCAAGTATGTTTACAACAATGTTACACATTTGGAGGTAGGCCTATAATTCTATTAGGTTAATACATTCAGGGGTCTTCATTGAGGTAAGTGTATTGCAGTCAGTGTGCCACATCAAGTTAATTGTTTTGGATAATTCATCCAAATAAGATTTTTATCTTGCATGATTTTGAAGTTATTTATATACCCAAATCAATGCATAAAGTAAAAATATTGTTTTAAGCTTAAAGGTGTTAAAGGCCCAGTGCAGTCAATTTTGTTCCTGTCTTTTAAATTATATTGTACAACGGCTGATGAAACTAATACTGAAAGTGTGAAAACATTTGATCAGTGTTATTTCCTGATGGTTGCTGGTTGAAAATACGATCTACACAGGACCTTCTGATCAGCAGGTTTGCATGGGCTGGAGTTTTGGCTTTCCATGGTGACATCACCATGCGGTAAATTGGTTAGTGGACCATGACCAATAACAGTTCCAAACCTCTATGCCAATAACTGCTAGTTTTCAGTTTACCCTTCCCACTCAGACCAGTCCCAGACAGTCCTAGCAAAAGTCTTGCTTGAGAAAGTTTTATGGTACAGTAAGGTACTTGTTAACCAGAAATGATTTGATGGTGATATAAAAATTGCATTGGGCCTTCAAAGGTGCAACCAATACTGCACAGACACACATGCAGAACTATTGTGTGTTTGTGAGTTGTAAAAAGGCTTGTGCAATACATGCAAGTAAACATTTATCAACATACAGTATAACATTGAGCTCCCGAAAGCAGTGTTTACATACAGTGCCAGTCAAAAGTTTGGACACACCTACTCATTCCAGTGTTTTACTTTATTTGTACTATTTTCTACATTGTAGAATAATAGTGAAGACATCAAAACTATGAAAAAACACATGGAATCATGTAGTAACCAAAAAAGTGTTAAACAAATCAAAATATATTTGAGATTCTTCAAAGTAGCCACCCTTTGCCTTGACAGCTTTGCACACTCTTGGCATTCTCTCAACCAGCTTCATGAAGTAGTCACCTGGAGTGCATTTCAATTAACAGGTGTGCCTTGTTAAAAGTGAATTTGTGGAATTGTTTTCCTTAATGCGTTTGAGCCAATCAGTTGTGTTGTGACAAGGTAGGGGTGGTATACAGAAGATAGCCCTATTTGGTAAAAGACCAAGTCCATATTATGGCAAGAACAGCTCAAATAAGCAAAGAGAAACGACAGTCCATCATTACTTTAAGACATGAAGGTCAGTCAATCTGGACAATTTCAAGAACTTCGAAAGTTTCTTCAAGTGCAGTCGCAAAAACCATCAAACGCTATGATGAAACTGGCTCTCATGAGGACCGCCACAGGAAAGTAAGACCCAGAGTTACCTCTGCTGCAGAGGATAAGTTCATTAGAGTTACCAGCCTCCGAAATTGCAGCCCAAATAAATGCTTCACAGACACATCTCAACATCAACTGTTCAGAGGAGACTGCGTGAATCAGGCCTTCATGGTCGAATTGCTGCGATGAAACCACTACTAAAGGACACCAATATGAAGAAGAGACTTGCTTGGGCCAAGAAACACGAGCAATGGACATTAGACCGGTGGAAATCTGTCCTTTGGTCTGATGAGTCCAAATTGGAGATTATTGGTTCCAACGGCTGTGTCTTTGTGAGACACAGAGTAGGTGAACGGATGATCTCCGCATGTATGGCTCCCACTGTGAAGCGTGGAGGAGGAGGTGTGGGGGTGCTTTGCTAGTGGCACTGTCAGTGATTTATTTAGAATTCAAGGCACACTTAACCAGCATGGCTACCACAGTATTCTGCAGCGATGACCCAACACACCTTCAGGCTATGTAAGGGCTATTTGACCAAGAAGGAGAGTGATGGAGTGCTGCATCAGATGACCTGGCCTCCACAATCACCCGACCTCAACCCATTTGAGATGGTTTGGGATGAGTTGGACCGCAGAGTGAAGGAAAAGCAGCCAACAAGTGCTCAGCGTATGTGGGAACTCCTTCAAGACTGTTGGAAAAGCATTCCAGGTGAAGCTGGTTGAGAGAATGCCAAGAGTGCAAAGCTGTCATCAAGGCAAAGGGTGGCTATTTTGAAGAATCTAAAATATATTTTGATTTGTTTAACACTTTTTGGGTTACTACATGATTCCATATGTGTTATTTCATAGTTTTGATGTCTTCACTATTCTACAATGTAGAAAATAGTACAAATTAAGAAAAACCCTGGAATGAGTAGGTGTGTCCAAACTTTTGACTGGCACTGTATGTTTGTTACATTTTCTTCTGATCTACACCATGTTACATTTGGCATGGAATATGACTTGATGTTGTGGTACGGTTGGGTTGCTTCTGCTGTACTAGTGGACGTGGCCTACATATAACACTTTAATTCATAATATTTGGATTCAAGCACATTCTATATTTGTTGTTTTGCCTCCCCCATTTAAATTTCAAGACGCCCTCGAAAGCAGTGGTTTATACTCATTTACTAAGTGGACTATCCTGGTTAAAATTACATTAAATATTGCAGCTACCAAAGTATATTTGGGGCCATGGAATTGAGTTTGAATGGCAGTTACAATTCATAATAATCAAGCAAGGCACCCTCTCCTCAGCTGGCTAAAGATTAGTCAGTCAGGAGACAAGCCAACCAGTCCACTACTCTACTGACAGCAACCGCTGCATGGCCTAGGCTTTGGTTACAACCATGTGACTGGCTGCATGGGGGAGGCAAGACTGTTTTTTAGGAGCGCAACACTAGGGCTTACTATTTCTGATACCGAAATAGCCCACTGTCAGGTGCAACCTTACACATTGTGCTTGAGTTACAATTTTACCAAAACACAGTGGATAAGACGCACATGTAGTGAACGGAAAGTGCATATCAGTGGGGGTTTTTGTCTGAAGATTTTGCAAAAATATGTACAGTTATATAGATTTTTTCTTTCACTCGTAGGTACATGTAAACATCAGTGTGACTTGGTATGCATCCTTGTTGCATCCTTGTCTTGACAGTAGTGCGTGCCCATGTCAGATGGCTGTGTGCATATCTCCATCTCTGAGCTGTGAGGGTAGAGAAATTGTAGTAGTTTACATTGAAATAAAACCATTAATACTGTTGATTGTGATTGCTGTTATGGAATTGCTCAAATGTTAGAGTACTGACCCTTTATCTAAATATAGCCAAATCCCATCCATTTTCATTTGTAGAGATTACATGCAGCCTTCCATGATAGCCCACAGCCTGTCAACCAATATATACTGATTTATTTTGACGACTCACCATTTTCCTCTGGTTACTGAGACAGAAAGTGCATATGGGCCTGAGTGGGGGGCTGCTGCTGCTGATGTTGGTGCTGCTCTGCAGGATGCTGTGGTACCTGTGACAGGGCTGGCCGTCCACACACTCGTCCCCCAGCAGCAGCACGTTGGCAAGGTGGGAGATGTAGCTGGACGCCAGGCGCAGCGTCTCGATCTTGGACAGTTTCCTGTCGGCCGGTTCTGTGGGAATGAGGGTGCGCAGTGCGGTGAACGCCGTGTTCACGCTGTGGGTCCGGTCCCGTTCCCTCGCATTGGCTGCCTGCCTCTGTTTGCTAACGCCTGGCAGACGCCTGCTGCCGCTGCACCCTCTCTCCCTCTGCCTGGCCCCCTCACGGCCCCCTCCCTGGGGGCTACAGCCGCCGCCCGTCGACTTGTTGTCGGAGCTCTCCTCGCTTCCGCTATCCAGCTCGTCCAGGTCGGAGGGGAAACCGTCCGGCGCGGCGCCCTGTTCGCTCCCTGTGGACTTCATGGTGGACCTGGCTGGGTGTCTAAGGCAGGGGACTGAGTTGGGGTCTGGGACTGGCTCTGCTCCTGTGTCTGTTTCATGGCGCGGCCGACTGCTGCTCACTACTTTATAAATGCAGAGTGAAAATAGCACCTGGGACCAGCTGCCGCCGTGTGATCCGGTGACTGGGGGTGCGGGGTTCCTGCGCTAACTGGGCTCACGCCATCCCCTTGGCAGAGCAGCATACCATTTCCTGAATGACGGATCCTTTCTGGGCCCGGTCACCATGCATGTGGCCTCTAGAAAAGGAAAGACAGGTGGAGGCTGGAGAGGAGAGGCCACCTGTTGTGGTCTTCGGGGTGCTAGAGGTTTATATATATAACCACCCCCACCCACAGAGAGCCAGTACACACTCCCACTTTGCTCCTAACCCCTGCCCCTTGACCCCTAACCCTTCCATGTTTGCAGATCTATAAGGTGGAAGCAATATGGTCGAAGCTTGACCATTACACTGCTTATACCTATCCAGCCCCTTCAGATCTGCAAGCATTGAAGGGTCATGGTGTGACAGACAGTGTGACAGTGCAGATACACTACATTAACCTTCTCCCACTCTCAGCCCAGGTAAACACATGGTCATGCTGTGACTCTACTCCCTCTTTCATCACAAACCTTCATTTTCTCATCTCCTGCTTCCTGGAAGTCTTGCATCTTCTCCTGTTGACTCAAACGCCGGTCTAACTACCTGAAGCCACAACAACATGCACACATTCGCACAAACTTCTATTGCACAACGTGCAAAGGTCACAAAATGATAATGCAAAACTGCACATAGTGAAAACATTGATCAGGTTTACGTTAGACCACTGTGTCAGTCTAATGACTGATATTTAAAACATGTTGCATAGTTTCACATTAGGATGTGTATTCCTAGAAATCCTGTCAGTATGATTTGGTGAAGCGTTTCGGGGGAAGTGCTACTTTGTTATAGCATGTCAACAACTCTCAGAACTCAAATTCAAACTCAGTTCAAACCCCAGTGAAGGAATTACTCCTTGGTCATGGAGTCATGGCACCAGCTTTAGTGCCCTCCGACCAGGACCGTGAGTGAATAGTCCAGGTGTACCAGTCACCCTCCAGCTGTTCCTCCACCCCATGGCAGTCTCTCCATAACCTGTGCCATCTTTAGCCTTGATATAAATATCTGTGAATGTACATGTCACTTATATAGTGTTACTTCAGTTAACGGGCTAACTTTAAGATCATCATAACCAAGATTTTCGTCATGATACCAACAAAAGTTTGTGTTCCAGAGAACAATGTCAGTTGTGAGAAAAGATAATTATAATCACAGCCATTTCATATCAATAGGTTTGAATGATTTCAAAGGGCCAACTGAGCTAATCAATGCAACCATAAATTGTGCAAATTAAAATATAAAAAATGAGGGGAGTTGATTTGTAAATGTGCATTGTCAAGTTGTTGTTTTGGTATTTCAGGTCTACACAACGGGTTATAGCAATAGACTGCATGTCATCACTAGATGGCAATACAGCACTGGTGTGGAATTACTATGAGCAATTTTGACAGAAGTACAGCCTCTCTTTGTGTACAGTCGTGGTCAAAAGTTTTGAGAATGACACAAATACTAATTTTCACAAAGTCTGCTGCCTCAGTTTTGATGATGGCAATTTGCATATACTCCAGAATGTCATGAAGAGTGATCAGATGAATTGCAATTAATTGCAAAGTCCCTCTTTGCCATGAAAATGAACTTAATCCCAAAAAAAATCCCACTGCATTTCAGCCCTGCCACAAAAGGACCAGCTGCCATCATGTCAGTGATTCTCTCGTTAACACAGGTGAGAGTGTTGACGAGGACAAGGCTGGAGATCACTCTGTCATGCTGATTGAATTAGAATAACAGACTGGAAGCTTTAAAAGGAGGGTGGTGCTTGAAATCATTGTTCTTCCTCTGTTAACCATGGTTACCTGCAAGGAAACACGTGCCGTCATCATTGCTTTGCACAAAAAGGGCTTCACAGGCAAGGATATTGCTGCTAGTAAGATTGCACCTAAATCAACCATTTATCGGATCATCAAGAACTACAAAGAAAGAGGTTCAATTGTTGTGAAGAAGGCGTCAGGGCGCCCAAGAAAGTCCAGCAAGTGCCAGCGCCGTCTCCTAAAGTTGATTCAGCTGTGGGATCGGGGCACCACTAGTGCAGAGCTTGCTTAGGAATGGCAGCAGGCAGGTGTGAGTGCATCTGCACGCACAGTGAGGCGAAGCCTTTTGGAGGATGGCCTGGTGTCAAGAAGGGCAGCAAAGAAGCCACTTCTCTCCAGGAAAAACATCAGGGACAGACTGATATTCTGCAAAAGGTACAGGGATTGGACTGCTGAGGACTGGGGTAAAGTCATTTTCTCTGATGAATCCCCTTTCCGATTGTTTGGGGCATCCGGAAAACACCTTGTCCGGAGAAGACAAGGTGAGCGATACCATCAGTCCTGTGTCATGCCAACAGTAAAGCATCCTGAGACCATTCATGTGTGGGGTTGCTTCTCAGCCAAGGGAGTGGGCTCACTCACAATTTTGCCTAAGAACACAGCCATGAATAACGAATGGTACCAACACATCCTCCGAGAGCAACTTCTCCCAACCATCCAAGAACAGTTTGGTGATGACCAATGCCTTTTCCAGCATGATGGAGCACCTTGCCATAAGGCAAAAGTGATAACTAAGTGGCTCGGGGAACAAAACATCGACATTTTGGGTCCATGGCCAGGAAACTCCCCAGACCTTAATCCCATTGAGAACTTGTGGTCGATCCTCAAGAGGCGGGTGGACAACCAAATTCGGACAAAGTCCAAGCATTGATTATGCAAGAATGGGCTGCCATCAGTGTGGTGTCCGAGACAACGATGCTGATTATGCTGTGATGATAAGAATTCCGCTGACGCTGTACTTTGATTATAAAGGTTTATTATTTCAAAGGATTCCAGCGTCAATTTACAGACATCTGCAGATATCTGGAGAATAACCGGACCCAATCCCTAATATGTTATTTCTCTCCGTCCTTTGTTCAAAACATGGTATTTATCCTATGTAACATAAGATGGGTGGTTTTTGACAGACCAATCCCTGGCCTCCACACATCTCCAAATGTCCTCTATTCCAAGAAGCCTATGTAGTAATGCTTTCCAGATGTTTCAGCAAAGCAGAGTAGAGTTAATCTATTACACCATTTGCAAATGTCAGCAAAATCATAGACCTTCAGACACTACATATTTCCCCCCTTCGAGACTAATTAAGTCTCGAAAACAAAAAGAATAGGATTATGACAAATAATTATTTTTTTCTTGAGTAACTTCAGCAATAAACCAAAATGTATGGAGAGTAAACACATGTTAATATAGACACATTTTGTATGGAGTGTAAATAAATTGTTATGGAGTGTAAATAAATTGTTATGGAGTGTAAGAGCGAAAAACCTGTCTGGCAGCTTTCATTCCAAATATCCATCAATCAATCAAGACAGGAAAATTATCTCACGGCCCCTCTGCCCCAGGCGACCACCTAAGTACTCCAAATCAATTTATAAATCTTTATCAATGCATTTTAAGCTATGATGCAATTGAATACACATGAAAACCTCAGCAAACAAAATACAATAAAAAATGTCCACATTCAGGCTGTTCGACCCATCGGACCCTCCTGTGGATTCTCTCTGTCCCTGCCTAGACCCAATATCCCTAAGCTTCAACGAAATAAACAAAAACATCTGAGGTCCCCACATGTACCCAACAACAGAAAACATAATTCTTCAAACAATTTTAGTTTCAGTGAAACAATTTTAGTTTCTGAGGTAGAAGTTTTTGGTGAGGGAGGCCCCCCTCTCTCCTCTCCCAGATGCTTAGCTCATTTCATTCCGATCTCCTCTGCATTTTTGTAGCCATTTGCTACAGCCTGTCAACTATGCCTCTGCCTATCCCTGTTCTCTCCTCTCTGCACAGGCTACACAAACAACGCACCACACCGCGCGGCTGCTGCCTCTCTAACCTGGTGGTCCCTGCACGCACCCCTCACCTGGAGTTCCAGGTCGCAGGCAGCCTCTGGAACTGCCGTTCTGCTGCCAACAAAGCTGACTTCATCCCAGCCTATGCCAACCTCCAGTCCCTCGACTTCCTGGCGCTGACGGAAACATGGATCACCACTGAAAACACGGCTACTCCTACTGCTCTCTCCTCGTCTGACCATGTGTTCTCGCATACCCCGAGAGCATCTGGTCAGAGGGGTGGTGGTACAGGAATCCTCATCTCTCCCAAGTGGACATTCTCAATTTTTCCCCTAACCCATCTGTCTATCTCCTCATTTGAATTCCATGCTGTCACAGTCACTAGCCCATTTAAGCTTAATATCCTTGTCATCTATCGCCCTCCAGGTTCCCTTGGAGAGTTCATCAACGAGCTTGACGCCTTGATAAGTTCCTTTCCTGAGGATGGCTCACCCCTCACAGTTTTGGGGGATTTCAACCTCCCTATGTCCACGTTTGACTCATTTCTCTCTGCCTCCTTCTTTCCACTCCTCTCCTCTTTTGACCTCACCCTCTCACCGTCCCCCCTACTCACAAGGCAGGCAATACGCTTGACCTCATCTTCACTAGATGCTGCTCCTCTACTAATCTCACTGCAACTCCCCTCCAAGTCTCCGACCACTACTTTGTTTCCTTTTCTCTCTCGCTCTCCTCCCTCACTACTCACTCTGCCCCTACACAGATGGTAATGCGCCGCCGCAACCTTCGCTCTCTCTCTCCCACTACTCTCTCCTCTTCCATCCTATCATCTCTTCCCTCTGCTCAATCCTTCTCCCTCCAATCTCCTGATTCTGCCTCCTCAACCCTCCTCTCCTCCCTTTCTGCATCCTTTGACTCTCTGTGTCCCCTATCCTCCCGGCCGGCTCGGTCCTCCCCTCCAGCTCCGTGGCTTGATGACTCACTGCGAGCTCACAGAACAGAGCTCCGGGCAGCGGAGCGGAAATGGAAGAAAACTAAACTCCCTACCGACCTGGCATCTTTTCACTCCCTCCTCTCTACATTTTCTTCATCTGTTTCTGCTGCTAAGGCCACCTTCTACCACTCTAAATTCCAAGCATCTGCCTCTAACCCTAGGAAGCTCTTTGCCACATTTTCCTCCCTCCTGAATCCCCCCCCCCCCCTCTCTCTGTGGATGACTTCGTCAACCACTTTGAAAAGAAGGTTGACGACATCCGATCCTCGTTTGTTAAGTCTAATGACACTGCTGGTCCTGCTCACACTGCCCTACCCTGTGCTTTGACTTCTTTCTCCCCTCTCTCTCCAGATAAAATCCTGCGACTTGTGACTGCAGGCCGCCCAACAACCTGCCCGCTTGACCCCATCCCCTCCTCCCTTCTCCAGACCATCTCCGGTGACCTTCTCCCCTACCTCACCTCGCTGATCAACTCATCCTTGACCGCCGGCCATGTCCCTTCCATCTTCAAGAGAGCGAGAGTTGCTCCCCTTCTCAAAAAACCAACACTCGACCCCACTGATGTCAACAACTACAGACCAGTATCCCTTCTCTCTTTTCTTTCCAAAACTATTGAGCGTGCCGTCTTTAGCCAACTCTCTTGCTATCTCTCTCAGAATGACCTTCTTGATCCAAACCAATCAGGTTTCAGGACTGGTCATTCAACTGAGACTGCTCTCCTCTGTGTCACGGAGACTCTCCGCACTGCTAAAGCTAACTCTCTCTCCTCTGCTCTTGTCCTTCTAGACCTGTCTGCTGCCTTTGATACTGTGAACCATCAGATCCTCCTCTCCACCCTCTCTGAGCTGGGCATCTCCGGCGCGGCTCACTCCTGGATTGCGTCCTACCTGACCGGTCGCTCCTACCAAGTGGCGTGGCGAGAAGCTGTCTCCGCACCACGTGCTCTCACCACTGGTGTCCCCCAAGGCTCAGTTCTAGGCCCTCTCCTTTTCTCCCTTTACACCAAGTCACTTGGCTCTGTCATATCCTCACATGGTCTCTCCTATCATTGCTACGCTGACGATACACAACTAATCTTCTCCTTTCCCCCTTCTGATAACCAGGTGGCGAATCGCATCTCTGCATGTCTGGCAGACATATCAGTATGGATGACGGATCACCACCTCAAGCTGAACCCTGGCAAGACGGAGCTGCTCTTCCTCCCGGGGAAGGACTGCCCGTTCCATGATCTCGCCATCACGGTTGACAACTCCGCTGTGTCCTCCTCCCAGAGTGCGAAGAGCCTAGGCGTGACCCTGGACAACACCCTGTCGTTCTCCGCCAACATCAAGGCGGTGACCCGCTCCTGCAGGTTCATGCTCTACAACATTCGGAGAGTACGACCCTGCCTTACACAGGAAGCGGCACAGGTCCTAATCCAGGCACTTGTCATCTCCCGTCTGGACTACTGCAACTCGCTGTTGGCTGGCCTCCCTGCCTGTGCCATTAAACCCCCTACAACTCATCCAGAATGCCGCAGCCCGTCTGGTGTTCAACCTTCCCAAGTTCTCTCACGTCACCCCCCTCCTCCGCACACTCCACTGGCTTCCAGTTGAAGCTCGCATCCGCTACAAGACCATGGTGCTTGCCTATGGAGCAGTGAGGGGAACGGCACCTCTGTACCTTCAGGCTCTGATCAGTCCCTACACCCAAACGAGGGCATTGCGCTCATCCACCTCTGGCCTGCTGGCTCCCCTTCCTCTGCGGAAGCATAGTTCCCGCTCAGCCCAGTCAAAACTGTTCGCTGCTCTGGCACCCCAATGGTGGAACAAGCTCCCTCACGACGCCAGGACAGCGGAGTCACTCACCACCTTCCGGAGACATTTGAAACCCCCACCTCTTTAAGGAATACCTGGGATAGGATAAAGGAATCCTTCTACCCCCCCAATTGTAAAGTGGTTATCCCACTGGCTATAGGGTGAACGCACCAATTTGTGAGTCGCTCTGGCTAAGAGCGTCTGCTAAATGACGTTAATGTGCCCTTGAGCAAGGCACTTAACCCTAATTGCTCCTGCAAGTCGCTCTGGATAAGAGCGTCTGCTAAATGACTAAAATGTAAATGTAAATGTAAATTTATACAGAAAGAATATAACACAAATTATGTATTACACATGCAAATATGTCTATATATCATTGCAGACACTGGAATGTAGTCCACTACACTTCATCTCCTCAGCAGTGTCGACTTCCAATGAAACATTGATGATGGAATCTGAACATTTCCACACCTTCCTTGTTCCACTTCCTCCAGTCCATTCATATTGTCCATGTTTGAGTATTTGAATCCCATTCTACACATCCCCATTTACTTCTGGAAGAAAAGAAAACACCAACCAGTATCTTTTGCAAAACAACACATGCAAATTAAAACATCAATATCAACAATAATATAAGAATGATATATAAAATGATATATAAGATGAATCACATTCCATTTCCCCCCTTTGATTCATAAGAAAATACTAAATATCACAATAATATGTAAAGATGTGAAAAATTATCACACAATCAAATATTGAACATTTTCTAGAGTTACTTCAACCCTAGTTTTCATAACATTTTAGTCTGACTTTTTTTTTCTCCAATTTTTTCAAAAACCATTTTACTGATTTATCCACAAAACTCTTTCCCATTTTCTGAGGATATTAAATCGGGAAATTCCCACCTGCTTATGACTTCTTTACACAATAACTTTGCAACCGACTGAGCATCTTTTAGCTTAGTTGGACATTTTATGCACCTCCTGGTGTAGGAATGTAACCAAGAATAACAGTCACACCCCTGCAAACATTATTTTTCAGACAGATTATGCACCTGCCTATGACATAGTCAACCTGTTAAAGCAAATATGGTTCCCAAAAACCATACTCCTTTGTGATCTTTCTCCTAATCTCCCCCCTTGCAACATTTGCTAACCCATAGCTTCCTAAATCATCAGACCTAATAGGTTTAGAGGCGCTACTATCAACCCCTCATGGTTTCTCCCAAAACAACAATTGATTGCTACTCTAAGGATTTTTCCATTGTCTTCAAAACACCTGCTTTTGAAAGTCCTTCAATTTATGGTTCAATCCCTTGGATTGCTTCATCTTTCAATGGATACTGATTCTTCCAAGGAGGTCTGGCTCCTGGTCGAAGTTCAACTTTCACCTCAATTGTTGGATATTTTTCCGGTCCTGATGCTACCAGCTGACACCCCCCTTTCGGATCTTCTGGGCACCTCTAGAATCCTTGCTCCGGGCCCCTATAAGGGTTCACCGGTCCTCCAGATGATCTTGACTGGCCCCTGTATCTTCCTCTGAAATTCCCTCTGGTGTTTCCTCCTGGCCCATTACACTCACGGGCAAAGTGACCAACCTGTCCACAATTATAACACACTTCTGAAGATTGCTGGAAGTATGGCTTAAATTTTCCTCCTCTTCCTCTTCCTAAGCCTTCTCGTCCTCTTCCTCTCCAATTCTGTCTCTGTCCAGAAACTGGCTGTGGATATGAAACAACTGGTACCGCTATTGGTGGCTGGTACAATTGTGGTTGGAACTGGTTCGGTTGAAGCTGTGGCAGTGATTGTTGATTTGGTGCACACTGATTCTGCATAACCAAAGCTTGTTTCTTCTCCTTCTTATTCTCCACCAGTTGTATTTGATTGAGTTTTCTGAGAGTTTCTTGGTCCTGTTCTTTCTGGTTGTGTTCCTTTTTCCGGTACAGATCCACTTGATGGGCTATATGATCTGTATAGACACCTTTTGTCATGCTTCCAAGTCCAACCACCTCTGCCAGTTTGCTCCTTACTGGTGAGGGCAGTCCCATCTGTAATTTAGCTCTCAAAATTGACTGCTCAATTTGACTAATACCTGGATCATTTCCGGTAATATTTCTCCACACTTGATGAACTCTTGACACATAGGCTCTCGGATTTTCTTGTTGTCCTAGTGGGTCAATCAGAATGTTGTCAGGATGCACATTTGTTGGAAACGTATCTTTCAGTGCTCTCCACAGCCAATTTCTACTTGCAGCCAACAATTCAGGGTCATTCACTGCAGTCCCCACATATCTATGAAGTCCAGCTCTCTGAAAAAATTATTCCATACCTGGAATCCCAAGGAGATTAGCCAAAAGTCTCTTAATGTCTCCTATGGCAGACTGTGTTCCCACCGTAATTTCTTCCAACTTTGAAATCCAAGGATATGCTCCATCTTGAAGAGTAGGCAGCTTCTCAAGTATATCTGACATATCGGTATTCTGCAAAGGCTTATACTCCAGGTTCTGTCCTCGAATTATCACTGGCATCATCTTCTTACTTGTGCTCCCTTGTCTTGGCCTCAATGTATACTTCTTCTCCAATTCTTGTGATCCTTTTTTCAGCAGTTTTTTCTTCTGTATCTTCAGCTTCTTGAGTTGTTCTTCCAGTTCTCTTACTTCTTCTAAATTATTGGCCTTATCCAGGCATGATATGCATCAATCTATATCTTTTTCTATTTCTTCTGTGCTAGTCATTGTAGGATAAAATCCTCTTGAATATGAAGCACCTTTAATCTCCAAATCTTCATCGCTGTCTCCATCTTCACTTTAATCAGAACTCGAATCTCTTGTATTCTTCTTCTTCCAACTTCCATCACCCCTTCTTTCCGGTCTGGCCAACCTCTGTCTGATCACAGGGTCATATCCACCCATGATCTCTTCTGAATCACTCTGATCATCATCATCATCATCATCTTCAAGTTCCATCCTCCTGAACCTCACTCCACCCTTAGTTTCCAGACATCTCGTTTTCTTCTTACTTTTGGAGTTTGGATTCATCTTTATGGTCGTTTCTGCTTGTCCTCTCTCTATTATTCGTTCATCTTCATCTCTGATGCAATAATCACCCTCCTGAATGATCACTGGAAGCTGAGGATAGACGTCCTTAAACTCTACTTCTTCCTCGTAAGGTGGGGGTCTTTTTGCTGAATCCTTATGTGAGAAAGGTGTATTGACTTCTGCCATTAGTTTTTCTGTTACCTTCACCTCTTTTGCCATTTTCTCTATACCTCTGTCTCTTTTATCTTTTCTATCTTTTATCAGTTTTTGTCCTTCATTTTCAAACAGCTTAAGAACACCCAGCTCTCTTTGTCTCTTTTCTTTACGTTGTTCCTCTTTTTTCCCCTTCTTTTGATCTGCCTTATACGTGGATACAAGCACTTGCATTATCTTGATGACGTCTGGGTTAAGAGTCCCTTCCACTGGCCATGGTTGTTCAATGTCAGGCCAACGTTTATTCCATTTTCCAGATAACCTTGCAATACCATTAACTAGAGGATTACTATTTTGTACTACATCAACAGGAGTAATTACTTTTGTAGTTTTGATGTCCTTTTTCCCCCATTGTAACGACTCTTTTATATGTTTCCCTCCTTTTTTTTGTTGTTGTTGTTGATTAAAAATAATTAATTAATTAATTAATCAATTAATTAATTAATCAATATATCAATTTATTTTATTTATTTTATTTTACCAAATTATTGATTAGTGGCAATCTTACCACATCCGGTCAGGAAAAGTAAAGGAAAGTAGTAAACTTCAGAGCAATCCAAAGGAAACAGACAACAATTTAGTATTTTATGCATACCTATGTTCACATTGGCGCTAAGAAATAAGCAAACAGCTTAACTCAGGAATATTATAAATAGCGCAATAACATTTAATTTTAATTAATTAATTAAATTATTTTTTTAAATCCATCAACATATCTCTCATTTATCAATTCAATAGATCTCAATCAAAGAGTTTCATAGTTAAACAACAGCCGATTTAACAAACTGAATACTTTAATCGTATGTAAGTCTCTCCCGCCCTCTCTGTCTGCTCTGAGTCTGCATCTCCCAGCAACTCAGTGCAGGCAGGGGAGTGGCATATTTGCTCTACGTAACTCTAAACTCATAAAATCCCACTCATGCGTAGTTCATTCACCAGTGCGATTTCAGAGTGGAAGGAGCTCTCAAGCAGCTCTCTCCCAGCCTAAACAACAGAAAGTAGACAGACCCGCTGTACCTCCTCTCTTTCCCCCTATAGACAAACAGTAACACTTAACAGAACTCACAAACCAACACAGAACACAAATCCTACTTCGAAGTTTCTTATCTTCACTTATTGTAATCTGCAGATTTATAGTTATTTTCTTATCCATTACAAAACATCTCTATACACTCTTAAAAAGTCCGCCCTGTAGGCTCATGATATTCTAATAGTTAGTATACGTTCTCTTTTTATAGAGACTCATAAGTATTTTTAACCTTAACGTCCTTCCAGGGGGCTCATATATAGTTAACAATTATTAACGTTCTCACCAATGGAGACTCATAAGATTTTTAACCTTAACTTACATATTTCCTTATGAAAACAAAAACCCCTGTTCTCAACCAAAACATATATATGTATATATCTCTAACATAAATCTTATCCTAACATGAGTCGACACAGTTTAAACACAACAGAGACGTCTTTATTTTATAATTTTTCTCTCTCCCACACACACACACGTACACAGTTTAAACAAGAATGCATCCGTTCATACAATACACTAAGCATGCTACCGTCGCTCCTTATTTCTCATTGTTCCTTCCTAAATGTGTGCTACCTCGAGTTGCAGATATTCAATGAGAGGTTACTTCGAACATATACTTCATCAACTATATTCCGAGAGGTAACGTGCAATTGAATGTATCTTCCACAAACTCACAGTTCCCAGAACTAACCCGAAAGTCAACCTAATGACTCTCCTAGGATTTATGGCCCATCTTAATGATCACCTCGTTTGAGGGCTTCCTTAAAATCAGCGACATCCTAAAAGCATACTTTTTCCTTATTTCCTGGCCTTATTCCTTCATGCTTTTCCTGGACACTCCTTTTAATTTTATTAAAGCCAAATATCAGTGTGCCCAGTGTTAATAATTCCTATAGACACTCCCCCCTGTTTGCATTGTTCCCAACGCAAACAAATTTAGAAATTTAGAACGGATTCTCATCACACAGCAAATAACAGCAAAGCGCACACACAAGTCCTTTGACGGTACATCTGAACGCACACACATACACAAGCACACGAACCGACCAGCGCCCAAAGCTGTGAGAAATCTCACCTTATCTGCCGGCGTCTTGAGCGGGAGTCACTTCGCAGCCCATGAATGGAAGGCTGAGAAAAGGCGCAATACGTCCCAAAGGTTCCTCGTCGCCATTCTGTGGTGTCCGAGACAACGATGCTGATTATGCTGCTCGGGGAACAAAACATCGACATTTTGGGTCCATGGCCAGGAAACTCCCCAGACCTTAATCCCATTGAGAACTTGTGGTCGATCCTCAAGAGGCGGGTGGACAACCAAATTCTGACAAAGTCCAAGCATTGATTATGCAAGAATGGGCTGCCATCAGTGTGGTGTCCGAGACAACGATGCTGATTATGCTGTGATGATAAGAATTCCGCTGACGCTGTACTTTGATTATAAAGGTTTATTATTTCAAAGGATTCCAGCGTCAATTTACAGACATCTGCAGATATCTGGAGAATAACCGGACCCAATCCCTAATATGTTATTTCTCTCCGTCCTTTGTTCAAAACATGGTATTTATCCTATGTAACATAAGATGGGTGGTTTTTGACAGACCAATCCCTGGCCTCCACATATCTCCAAATGTCCTCTATTACAAGAAGCCTATGTAGTAATGCTTTCCAGATGTTTCAGCAAAGCAGAGTAGAGTTCATCTATTACACCATTTGCAAATGTCAGCAAAATCATAGACCTTCAGACACTACATCAGTCAGGATGTGGCCCAGAAGTTAATTGACAGCATGCCAGGGCGGATTGCAGAGGTCTTGAAAAAGAAGGGTCAACACTGCAAATGTTGACTCTTTGCATAAACTTAATGTAATTGTCAATAAAAGCCTTTGACACTTATGGAATGCTTGTAATTATACTTCAGTATACCATAGTAACATCTGACAAAAATATCTCATAACACTGAAGCAGTGAACTTTGTGAAGACCAATACTTATGTCATTCTCAAAACTTTTGACCACGACTGTAGATGGGCACGGGCATACTTCAACGGGAATCGTGCTGTGTCAGCTGTGTGTGTGTGACAGCACACTGGAGACTTACTAGTGACAAGTGCGTGACATGTTTGACGGCGCAGCAGCTCTGTCACTAACATTGTTGACAGAGGGAGAGCTCAGAGGCAAACTGCTCCAGAGAGAGAGAGGGGGAAGAGAGATAGGGGAGGGAATGATAGGAGGTGGGTGAGAGAGGAGAGCGAGAGAGGAGGAAAGAGGAGAAAGCGAGGGAGCGGAGAGGAGGGGGCTGAGAGATTCAAGGAACAAGGTGCAGGCCTACATACTTGTCTGTCTGTGCTAAAAGAGAGGTGTAGTTGAAATGTTTCATCTTCAGCTTTTTCTTTCATTTAGTAGGGTATCACTAGCAGCTGCTTCTCCCCTTGAATTCTAGACCATTATGCAACATTGGGAAACTTTGCAAATAATTTACATTTACATTTTAGTCATTTAGCAGACACTCTTATCCAGAGCGACTTACAGTTAGTGAGTGCATACCTTTTTTCATACTGGCCCCCCGTGGGAAACGAACCCACAACCCTGGCGCTGTTTGATTACCACCCATAGATGTGTACAGGCACACTTTATTGTTAACTATGAAGGGTTTAGAGAGATCAGACAGTGAGACTGGGGACTAACAGAGGACAGAGTGAAAAGAGAGAGACAGACAGACAGAGAAATAATAAAATAAGATACCATTTTATTTGTCACATGCTTTGTAAACAACAGGTGCAGACTAACAGTGAAATGCTAACTTACGGGTCATTTTCCAACAATGCAAAGTTAAACATAAAACAATACAAATAGAAATAGTGATACGAGGAATAAATACACAGTGAATAACGAGTAAAAATAACATTGCTATATAAAGGGAGTACCGGTACGGAGTCGATGTGCAGCGGTACGGGGTAATTGAGGTAGCTATGTACATATAGGTAGGGGTAAAGTGACTAGGCAACAGGATAGATAATAGACAGTAGCAGCAGTGTATGTGGTGAGTGTGAAAGTGTGTGTGAGTGAGTGTGGCATCAGTATGCATGTGTGCGCCTGTTATATGTGTGTGGGCGTATGTAGTGTGTGTATGTGTGTGTTGGGGTTTCAGTGTAAGTATATGTGAGTGTGTGGAAAGAGTCCAGTGTGTGTTCATAGAGTCAGTGCAAGAGAGTTAGTGCAAAAAAGGGTCAATGCAGATAGTCCAGGTAGCGATTTGATTAGCTATTTAGCAGTCTTGTTTAGCAGTCTTATGGCTTGGGAGTAGAAGCTGTTCACGGTCTTGTTGGTTCCAGACTTGTTGCACTGGTATCGCTTGCCATGCGGTTGCAGAGAGAACAGTATATTGCTTGGGTGGCTGGAGTCTTTGACAATTATTTTGGCCTTCCTCTGACACCGCCTGGTGTAGAGGTCCTGGATGGTACTGGGCCGTACTCACCAGCCTCTGTAGCGCCTTGTGGTTTTTTCTGGATTTTTTTGTTGTTATTCTGTCTCTCACTGTTCAAATAAACCTACCATTAAAATTATAGACTGATCATGTCTTTGTCAGTGGGCAAACGTACAAAATCAGCAGGGGATCAAATACTTTTTTCCCTCACTGTAAATTGTCATTACTGTGACAAAATGAACAGCTATTTCACTCTGTGTTTTTATTTAATGTTAGCAATTCTGTTATTCCAAAATAAATACATTCCCATAAACTAATATCTTTCAGCATCCTGTGAGAGATAAACAGCAGAGAATACAGCAGTAATTTCCTTAATAAAGTTTGTTTCACTTCTCAAAGTCATAACTGTGAGAGACAATCACTGAGGGTGGATCTCAGGCTTTCCCGTGATATTTACCATCCAGGAGTAAGTGAAGTTGCCACAGAATTATCCTGAACACTATTTCAAAAGCAGAGTCTGCTTTCTTGCGTTCAACTAGAATTAGCTGCCAGTGTGGAGATTATGGGGGATTAGAACAAAGATACACAAACATCAACTAACTTGCAAAAATACTAATCCTACTGAGCTCAAACAGGGCAACTAAGACTCCTTTTATTGAGATTTGAAAAGCAAAGACAAAAGGCTGCTGGAGCAGAATAGCCTGTCATAATTGGCTCAGAGGTGATGCAGTTTGGTGGTGGTTTAATCTGTTAATCCCCATTTCCTCCTCATCCTCCACCTCCAGTGACTCACACAGTGAATGTCTGTGGCCCCTAGGCTAGGTGAGGCATCCCTGTCTCCCTAACTCCCTCACTGCATCATTACCAGGGGCCCTCATTTATAAACGGGTTGGTATGCATGGATTTGATCATAAATTGTTCATGGATATTACAAAAGGTGTCCCACAGGGGTCAGTACTGAGACCTGTTCTCTTTACTATTTATAAAAATGATAATGGTCTATCTGTTAACTTGTATTATTCATCTGTATGCAAACAACACTGTTATGTACGTCATTGCCCCAACTGTTGACCAGGCTTTGTTAGAGCTGCACAAAGCAAAAGGGGACCATTGCGCTCTCCAGAAGCTTGGCTAGTGTGTAAAACCCGTGAATTCAGACAAACAAAAGGTGTGATGGGTACGCACTCAAAAAGATGTCGCATAAAGCTGAATTATTTTTATTATTTTTGTATTGTTTTCACTGCATCAGGGATAGCCTACACAGATGTTTTGGCTTTGCAGCCTTCTTCAGTGTATAGGTACAAGAAGGCTGCAAAGCTGAAATGTCTGTGTACGATATCCCTGATGCAGTAAAAAAATAGGAAGTAAGCTTTATGCGACATCTTTTTGAGTGCGGACCCATCACACCTTTTGTATGTTAGAGCTGCAATCTGACCTTGTTACCTTACAGAAAGCCCTGGTCGGCTTAAAACTTGTACTTATTGCGGGCAAGATTAAATACACGTTGTTCTCTAGTTCTCACAAGAATGTTTCAGATGGACTACATATTTATTCATTGGACGGTTCTCCCATTGATCGGGTACCCGCCTACAAATATCTGGCCATTTGGATTGACAAAGACTTAATGCTTAAAAAAAAACATACGGATGAGCTAGTTAAAAAGCTACATTTTAAAGCCAATTATTTTTTAGAAATAGATCTTGCCTCTCCCTAAATAGCAGGAAGCAGATTGAACAGTCAACCTTCCTACCAGTTATTGATTATGGTGACACCATTTACCAGAATGCAGCAGTCACTACTCTTAAACCTTTGGATGCCGTCTACCGCAGCGCCATTCGTTTTAGCACTGGTGACAGTTTTAATATCCACCACTGCATCCTGTATCAAAAGGTTGGCTGGTCCTCATTAACGTCCCGTAGATCAATTCATTACTCCCTTTTTGTTTACAAAGCCCTACTACACAAGCTTACAACTTACCTAACTGCGTTGTTAAAGTATTTAAAAAAAACATGATACCAAATCCGCTCACAGGGTTGGTTAACTCTTGAGATTCCTCTGGTCTCCACCGAATTAGGTAAATCATCTTTTAGTTTTAATGCACCTCATTGCTGGAACCAACTGTAAAATACACTGCAATTGGACACTGATGCTGGTTGGGAAATTGTAATATTGATTGGGGAACTATTTGCTGAGGAATGTGGCTGTTTTCTTGGTTGTTTATTGTGTTGTACTTTAGTTTGTTTTCTGATATTGATTTGGTCTATGAATTGTCTGTGCTGGGCTCCTTTGCGAAAGAGACCCTGGTCTCAATGGTGACTCCCTGTTTAAATAGAGGTCAAATAAAAAAATATAGACATTACACAAACCACATTTCTTCTCACATTTTAAGAAATTATTGTATGCAGAATGAGGATCAAGACTATGTATTGTACATAACAAATGGACTTTAATATCATACATTGCCTGGGTTTTATTTGTGAGTAATACAAAACATATTTGATGATATATACAACAGTATAAAATTATAAAACATCACACAACCAAATAAATACAAATTCCAGGTTAGTTTTTAGTTTGATCATAAACTGCCAACTTCATGAGTTTGTTCCACAGAATACAGGACTGTTTTGTGCTTTGTTTTAATCTTATAAAAAAAGACAGACTTTAATAGATAAAATACAGTATTATTGGTTCTAAGAAAAACAATTATACAAATATTATACATATATTGGTCATGTACAGATCATAATCTTTGGAATTGTGCTGTATATTACAAATTATTTTGAAGAAACGAAAGCCATGGGCATTGAGCATCCTAATAGTCAGTGTGGTGGTTCCATTAGGAGTTTCATTGTCTTGTTTCAGCCCAGCGTCTTCAGTGCATAGTTCACAGTCCCCCATCAGCCTCGTGGAATTGGGAGCTGAAAAACACCATACATATTTTGACCACACTTATTCCACCGTGCATTCATACAGTCTTGAAATAGACCAGCCAATGCAAAACACTGGAAAGGCCCCCATCAATAAGAGATTTCTGACTTTCAGGCGTAAGCTTGGTGCTCAGCTTTCAAATGATATTCCTAATTCCTCTCTTGACTCCAGTCACAGTAAGTATTGGGGTGATGTATCTGCTTACCTTATGGGAACACAGAACCCCTGAATATCCTTTCCTGCAGGCACAGACATTAGGGCGAATACAACGGCTCCCGTAAAGACACTTCTGTTCACAGAGTGCTGTAGAAATTACAGAGAAATCACAATGTAGAAATGACAAATTTGAAATGAAAATCACAATGCAGAGAAGAGAGAGAGAGAGAGAGAGAGAGAGAGAGAGAGAGAGAGAGAGAGAGAGAGAGAGAGAGAGAGAGAGAGAGAGAGAGAGAGAGAGAGAGAGAGAGAGAGAGAGAGAGAGAGAGAGAGAGAGAGAGAGAGAGAGAGAGAGCGAGAGGCAGCAGGTGAGGGACAAGGCCTAAATCAGCCTAGCATCCTAATAACGACATTGTCATAATGACAGAGCTGACACTAATCTCTCTCTACTCATATTAACACCCTGAGGATTCTGGGTAAGTCCCAGAAAGGGGCCAAAATGGAGCCATGACAACACAGTTACCATAATCATCCCATCAAACCTCTGAATCATTACCATGCATAGCTAAATGCGTACACTGGGACTGAGTCTGCCTTTGAATTTAAGACAGAAATGACTTTATTATACACTTGAATACCCCTGTGTGGTCTGAATTCTCTCTGCTTCTTGTTCTGAGTTTATAGATTTTATTGTGCCGTATACTTGGGAGATTTACTTACAGCCATTAGTGGTTTGATAGAAATAAATAAATAAGGCTGAGGCAGAGTAAATAGATAAACAGAAATGATGAATCATCTTTATGGATGGTGACTTCACTTTAAAGGGAGTTAAGTACTTCCGTTCCTCTCATGACTCCCGAGTCATTCTTCAAAGTCATGTATTGGCTGGTTAATGCTGGGATGCTGAACAAGCTTATGCAGGAACTGTTAGTGGAACTCCGATGAGACGTAGCTGTTAGTGTTTGTGTGTGTAACAAACACACAGCTGATTTTTAATGTGGTTGTGGTTCTTGTTGTTGTTGTTGCTGCTACGACCAGGTGATAAAAGTTGTTAACGGAGAGCTTCTTAAGCATGGTGGTGGTGAGAGTGAACTGACGAGGGACGTCTTAGAGACATATAAATGACAATAAAAGAGAACTGTTGTAAAATATACTGTGTCTGTAAAATGTATATGGTATGTAAAAGCTGGAAGTAGAAGCCTAAGTGTTGTTGTCAATTAGTTTACTCCAATTACGGGAGGGGTGGTAGGGTTGGGGGAAAATATATAGGAACATATATTTAAAAAATATACATCTACAAAAATATCTGCAGTATAATAATAATAATATGCCATTTAGCAGACGCTTTTATCCAAAGCGACTTACAGTCATGCGTGCATACATTTTTGTGTATGGGTGGTCCCGGGGATCAAACCCACTACCTTGGCGTTACAAGCGCCGTGCTCTACCAGCTGAGCTACAGAGGACCACAGTATTAAAGCTGATCTACCTCCTTAGAAAATAAATAAATAAAATAAAAAATAAACGTCAATAAAGATGTTTATCAGCGGTAACTCTGGGGGAATAACCACTGTCTAAATTAGTATCTCATAGTTCTCCCGAGTGGCGCAGTGGTCTAAGGCACTGCATCGCAGTGCTAGCTGTGCCACTAGAGATCCTGGTTCGAATCCATTCCCTCTGTCGTAGCCGGCCGCGACCGGGAGACCCATGGGGTGGCGCGCAATTGGCCCAGCGTCGTCCAGGGTAGGGGAGGGAATGGCCGGCAGGGATGTAGCTCAGTTGATAGAGCATGGCGTTGTGGGTTTGATTCCCACAGGGGGTATGAAAAAATAAATAATGTATGCACTAACTGTAAGTCGCTCTGGATAAGAGCGTCTGCTAAATGACTAAAATGTAAATGTAATGTATCATAAACCAGCCCAGGACTGTGTAGAGCTGGTCTCATGAGTCAACACCAGAGGAGGCTGGTGGGAGGATCTATAGCAGGACAGGCTCCTTGTAATGGCTGGAACGGTATCAAACATATGGAAAGGGCCATTACAATGAGCCCGTCCTCCTATAGCTCCCCCCACCAGCCTCCTCTGGTCTACACCTAACAATGTAATTGTAGTAGAGACCTGGCCAACGCTAGACACACATAACAGGGGAAGGAGACAGAACACTTTTCACAGAGCGAGTACCACTCTAGGGTGGTGGGAGGCAATTAACAGATGATTTCAGATAGTTAACCTAAACACACCACTCTCTTCGGAGAGGATGTAAGTGTGTGTGTGTGTAGGCGTACTTACGGACTTGGCACAGCATGCCCTGCCAGCCTGGAAGACAGTGGCAGGTGTTATGGCCAATACACTCTCCTCCATTCAGACACTTCTGTAGACAAGTGGCTGGGGAGAGACAACACAACACCAATCAATTCACAAACCACTGCTTATGAATGAGTTATGTATGGCTTATGAATGTTCTAAAGGTATTGTTATGAATGTGTTATGAAGTCCTTATGTAGGTACCATTTAAATAAATATATTTTAATAATCTTTTGGTATGTTATAATTGTGTTCATATTGTGCTGTAAACAGGCTGGTATAAAGTGGTTTACAAGCTGTTTACATTTTATGTGACTACCTGCTGCTTTTAAATGCTAGCTTGTGATAGCATGACACAGCCTGCCATCGGTGAACCACTAAACATCCCAAACACTGTGATTAATTGTTTCCATACGCTCTCGCCTCCACTGCTAGCATGGAAGCATCTGTTTACAGGTAGTGGTGCAACTGTTTAACTCCTACGTGAGCCTGCTTACGTTTATCGCACCGCTTTCCTCTCCATCCAGATGGACAGTCACACACATCTGGACCCACGCACCTCCCTCCGTTCATACACATGGGCTCACATACACCTGGATAAGGGAGTGAGGGAGGGAGGGAGACTAAAACTTACCAACTGAGCTCATACATATTCACCAGAATAATTATCTACAGTATCTCACATGACAGAGATAGATTTTCAACTGACCCATGCATTTACTGTACCTGATATGCTTAATTACTTACAGCCATTAGTGGTTTGATAGAAATAAATAAATAAGGCTGAGGCAGAGTAAATACACTGCTCAAAAAAATAAAGGGAACACTTAAACAACACAATGTAACTCCAAGTCAATCACACTTCTGTGAAATCAAACTGTCCACTTAGGAAGCGACACTGATTTACAATACATTTCACATGCTGTTGTGCAAATGGAATAGACAACAGGGGGAAATTATAGGCAATTAGCAAGACACCCCCAATAAAGAAGTGGTTCTGCAGGTGGTGACCACAGACCACTTCTCAGTTCCTGTGCTTCCTGGCTGATGTTTTGGTCACTTTTGAATGCTGGCGGTGCTTTCACTCTAGTGGTAGCATGAGACGGAGTCTACAACCCACACAAGTGGCTCAGGTAGTGCAGCTCATCCAGGATGGCACATCAATGCGAGCTGTGGCAAGAAGGTTTGCTGTGTCTGTCAGCGTAGTGTCCAGAGCATGGAGGCGCTACCAGGAGACGTGGAGGAGGCCGTAGGAGGGCAACAACCCAGCAGCAGGACCGCTACCTCCAGCTTTGTGCAAGGAGGAGCAGGAGGAGCACTGCCAGAGCCCTGCAAAATGACCTCCAGCAGGCCACAAATGTGCATGTGTCTGCTCAAACAGTCAGAAACAGACTCCATGAGGGTGGTATGAGGGCCCGACGTCCACAGGTGGGGGTTGTGCTTACAGCCCAACACCGTGCAGGACATTTGGCATTTGCCAGAGAACACCAAGATTGGCAAATTAACCACTGGCGCCCTGTGCTCTTCACAGATGAAAGCAGGTTCACACTGAGCACATGTGACAGACGTGACAGAGTCTGGAGACGCCGTGGAGAACGTTCTGCTGCCTGCAACATCCTCCAACATGACCGGTTTGGCGGTGGGTCAGTCATGGTGTGGGGTGGCATTTCTTTGGGGGGCCGCACAGCCCTCCATGTGCTCGCCAGAGGTAGCCTGACTGCCATTAGGTACCGAGATGAGATCCTCAGACCCCTTGTGAGACCATATGCTGGTGCGGTTGGCCCTGGGTTCCTCCTAATGCAAGACAATGCTAGACCTCATGTGGCTGGAGTGTGTCAGCAGTTCCTTCAAGAGGAAGGCATTGATGCTATGGACTGGCCCGCCCGTTCCCCAGACCTGAATCCAATTGAGCACATCTGGGACATCATGTCTCGCTCCATCCACCAACGCCACGTTGCACCACAGACTGTCCAGGAGTTGGCGGATGCTTTAGTCCAGGTCTGGGAGGAGATCCCTCAGGAGACCATCCGCCACCTCATCAGGAGCATGCCCAGGCGTTGTAGGGAGGTCATACAGGCACGTGGAGGCCACACACACTACCGAGCCTCATTTTGACTTGTTTTAAGGACATTACATTAAAGTTGGATCAGCCTGTAGTGTGGTTTTCCACTTTAATTTTGAGGGTGACTCCAAATCCAGACCTCCATGGGTTGATAAATTTGATTTCCATTGATAATTTTTGTGTGATTTTGTTGTCAGCACATTCAACTATGTAAAGAAAAAAGTATTTAATAAGATTATTTCATTCATTCAGATCTAGGATGTGTCGTTTAAGTGTTCCCTTTATTTTTGTGAGCAGTGTATATAAACAGAAATGATGAATCATCTTTATGGATATGCAGTGGAGAGGACAAAGATGTTCTACAATGAGCACATTCCTGAAGCTATCACCGCACTAATGACCCATTGTAGCAAATTGGTAATGTATAGCTAAATTAAAACCTTCACGTAAAAGCCCCTGCATGCATCCCTATTGTTAGTCAATAGCACTCCATAGCATCAATTTGACTATTCCCTGTCTCCACATGAAGCTCTGAAATGTTGGTTCCTGCTCCCTCGGGCCTGCCTCTTACTGAGTGCATCCATCAAATGCTTCCCTCTTTCCATATGGCTCAATTTACCCGCCAATATGCTGTACATTAACAAGGCTCTGGAATAACTGGCTCCACTGTGTTGAGGGCACTTTGTCAGATTGACACACATATGGTGGTGGGTAATAGATGATGATGATGAGGAGGAGAAGGAGTAGAGGAGGAAGAGAGGAGAGGCAGGAGGTGGAGGAAGAGGAGGCGGATGAGGAGCAGGTGGAGGGGCGGGCAGTGGAGGAGGAGGTGGCGTGGCGTGGCTTTACTCACTTTTTTCACAGCGCCATCCGGTGTATCCCTCGGCGCAGGAGCAGACGCTGTTTCTCATGCACACGCCCCCGTTCTTACAGGGAGGGCTACAGACAGCTGGGAAACAGCAAGAGATAGAGAGAGAGGGCAGAGATGGAGAAAGAGAGAGGTGGGGAGCGATGGGGGAGAGAGAGAGAGAGAGAGAGAGAGAGAGAGAGAGAGAGAGAGAGAGAGAGAGAGATGGGCGGGTGGTTATGGGTGGTGGGAGAGAGATAGAGAGTGAGAGAGAAAAAGAGATGTGGTGGAGTGAGAGAGAAAGAGAGAGAGAGGGGTGGGAGAGAAAGAGATGCAACATTTCAAAAAAGGTGGAGGCCTCACTCCACCATTGATTGATACAGCAGTCCGTCCAAAGCTGAGGCATCACGATAAATGAGGGACAAAAAGAGTCCACAGTAAACACTTACTTAGAGAAATGCCTTGATAATTGGACACAGTGGAACTCTGCCAGAGCCCTTGATGGACTCCTTCAAATCAAACCTAAACCCCTGTCAATCTATCGGATTAGTTTTCCTTTCATTCAACCAGTAAATACACAAGTAAAAGCTCCCACAGCGGGCCCATGACTCTGTGTGTTGTCAGGACAGTATATGGACAAGGACATTGTGTGTGTGTGGCTCAGTTGGTAAGAGCGTGATGCTAGCAATGCCAAGGTTGTGGATTCCATTCCCGCAGGGACCACATACAAAAAATGTATGCAGCCACTTTACTGTAAGTCACATTGGATAAAAGTGTCTCCTAAGTGCAACAATTATATTAAGAGTGTATTTTACCGTTTTGACACTGGGCGCCGTAGAAGCCCTGGGGACAGCCACAGGTGTTCGGACGAAGACAAGTTCCTCCGTTCAGACACATAGGGGAGCACACAGCTAGAGGACAGACACTTAGAACAATCAACCAATCAATCAATCAACCAATAAATCAACTGACCAATCAATCAATCAAATGTGTTTATGAAGCCCTTCATACATCTACAGGTGTCACACAGTGCTTTACAGTAACCCGACCTAGACCCCAAAGAGCAAGCAGAAGGACAGAACACACCAGGAAGAGTAGCTGCTGCATGAGCAACAGCTAATGGAGATCGTAATAAACTAAAGACACTGTCCAGGACTAGAGCTCTACCTGTCTCACAGGAGGGTCCGGTCCAGCCAGGCAGACAGGCACACTCATCAGGAGACACACACTCTCCTCCATTGTGACAGTGACGGTTACACACCACTGCGGAACAGATAGATGGGATAGAGTGAGCAACACAGAGGTACGATATAATTATAAGGTTCTATCTGCATTTCTGTCAAAACAGAGTTATTGACATAGCCTTGTTCTCTACAATGTTCTCTACCTATATAGTATACCCCAATTCATGTTGTTAAGTTAAAATGAATACAAGATAAAACATTGTTCACACCATTCAAACCTCATTGAGGGTTCTGAATTTTAAAGCTAATTATCTCAGAATCATCTTTTGGCAGATAGAACCATATAATTCCAAGGTCACGATATTACTAGACCTTTATAACTCTAGCGACATAGTTCTATTTCATTCTGTGGGGAGGAGGGACACAGCATTAGCATTAATACCATTGGTTTGCCATTCAAAGTCCAATCCAATTTCAATGTGACTAACCTGACAAAGTTCCACTCTTGGAATAAAAGCCTAATTAAAGGTATGTGGTGGAGCAGTCATGTGTGTGAGTGTCCTACTTCATTTGAACAATGTGTGAGTGATGGCATATTCCATTTGCATGATGAATGATTTGTGATGATGTGTGTTGAACTCACTGGTCTCACATCTGGGGCCCACGAAGCCGTAGGGACAGGAGCAGGTGCTGGGTCCCACGCATGTTCCTCCGTGCTCACAGGGCAGACTGCACAGAGCTGTGGTTGGGGATGTTATGAATGTGTTATGCATGGGTTATGAATGTGTTATGTGTTCTTATGTAGGTACCCTTCAAATAAAGTGTTAATGGGGAAATAGGCCAGGCTTTGCCCTCACATTTCTTCATCAGTCAGCTAGGACTAGGAAGCAGTGTCTCAATACGGCTTGGCTTATTCTCATCGCCATTGCATTGGTGGGGTGGACTCTGACTCTGAGCTGTAGGTGGCAGTAGAGTTTCAAGCCTCTGTCATTAATGTCTCAGACCAGCTCGAGGGAGGGCTTATCAAATGCCCACAACTGCTTAATTAGGTCTGCACTGACAAGCACGCAAGCACACACCGAAATGTACAGTACCGGACATGGACCGGCCTTCTTTCAGCAGTGCTTTCCTGTCTTTTAGTGATAAGCTTGCTTTCTCTAAGCTCCTGTCTATAGTCTGACACAGCACACAGAGACAGTTCTGATGGGCCCTAACAAGAACAGATAGGCCTCGTCCCAAATTGCACCCTAATTCCTACATAGCGCACTACTTTTGACCAGATCCCTATGAGCAAATGTGCCATTTGGGACGCAGACATATAATTACCTGTCTCACACATCTCCCCGTGGTTGCCTTTCAGGCACTCACACACCCCCGGGGCGACGCACTGGCCTCCGTTCCTACACTCTGGTTTACAGATCGCTGAGGAGAAGGTCGTAAAGACATCAAACGATATAAAAGGCCTGTCAGGTTTAGCAATGCATGGGAATCAAAAACAACAATATCAGGATGATGTGGTATTTTGAGAGACTAAGACAGAGAGAGAGAGAGAGAGAGAGAGAGAGAGAGAGAGAGAGAGAGAGAGAGAGAGAGAGAGAGAGAGAGAGAGAGAGAGAGAGAGAGAGAGAGAGAGAGAGAGAGAGAGAGAGAGAGAGAGAGACATCTTGTCTTCCTATAGGGAGCTGGATAGGGCAACATTGTTTGCAATGTGTTGATTTGTGAAGAGCCTCGGCTACACTTTCTTCATTTTATTGATCTCAGCTCCCATCACATGCTGCATCAATGAGCCACGTGAGGATAGAGTGTTACCTGTTTGACAGTTGGTTCCGGCGTAGCCTGGTTTACAGCGGCATGTGTTGGGAGCGGCACACTCCATGTTCTTGCCACACGCATGCCTGCACACAGCTGGAGATAACAGGCAGGCAGGCGACACACACACACAAACACACACAGAGGCAGCACCATAGGCCAATTATTACAAGTTGCTTCCATCTATTCCAACTCCAACCTCCCTTACTGCATCTGTACAGAAACATCTGTCAACTCAACCCAACCCCATGCTGCTCTGGTCCTGGGCGCACTTGAAAAACAACCATCATTAGTACGCATTTTGGAGAGGCTAGAGAAAGGCATCACCTTCATTCATTGAAAAAGAGAGATGCGCAGGTGGTATTCAATACAGCCGGTAAACAGCAATGAAAAGGGTCCTCTATAATGGACCAGTGATAATAGATAGTGTTTCTCAAAGCAGTAGCTCTTTCTCAAGAAGAACAATCAACCTTTCTCCAAGCACTAGCACTTTCTCAAGAAGACGGATCAACCTTAGGCCTACTTCACAAGCCTCTTTTTTCGCCGTTTTTTGAACCTCGTTCCTTTTTGTCTTATTATCACATTATTCTGTTATCTTTTGTTTTTAAATAAATAAAATAACAATACCTCTGCATGTTCGTCCGTCTCCGGTGTATCCCAGGGGACACCCTCCACAGTGGAATCCCCCGTCCCTGTTGGGTTCACAGGGGACCCCTGGGAAACAGGGCATATCAGCGCAGGTCAGAGGCCGCTCCCGCTCCACTGCCACAGTATTACTGATCCTGGTCCCACGGTGGAGGTGGGGAGACGTGGCCCTGTGGAGGGGGGGAGTAAGGGGGGATGTGTGGTGGTACCTCCGGGCAGGGGTGGTGAGGGTGAGAGAGGGCAGGGTGTCCTGTGGGTGGTCAGGTGGGTCAGAGGGGTCCGAGCCAGGCCCCGTCAGTGCTCCATCGGCGGAGAACTCGGACTCAGAGAGGGAGTAGGTAAAGGAGGAGAGGGCTGCGGTCAGCGGGGCCACAGCTTTAGGGAGGGTCCAGGGCTTGGTCAGGGTGGGCACCACTACCACATCAATGAGCTTCCCCTGGGCTGTCTTGGCTGAGGAATGGGGTGGAGTCAGCTTGGATTGGGGTGGAGTAACCTTGGGGTAGGTGGAGTGTGGAGGAGTAACCTTGGAAGAGGTGGCACTCCGCACGACACCTACAGACTCTCTGGTTGTCACCTTGAGTGAGGTAGCGCTGGCATTGGCACCGGTTTTGGCACGAGTCCTAGTGAGGGGACTGATGGCATGATGACTGCCCGTGGTGAGGCTGTGGGAACTCTCAGGTGACATAGGGGTGTGTCTAGGAAATAGGGGCGTGGCCACCTCCCTCCACCCAGTGATTGGCCCTCGGGCGGGTGAGAGGGGAGGGTGTGGGGGGCTCTGATAGGCTCCCCTGGAGACTGGCGAGGAGAAGGGGGAGAGACGTTTGACTGCGTGCCTGGGGGGCAGGGTGGGAAGGTGGAGTTGGGACACTTTACTGTTGCCATGGTGGTAGGGTTTGCTGCTCTTGGCTAGTGTCAGCTGCTGCTGGGTCAGGTGAGGGTTACCTGAGGAGAGATGGGGAGATGATGATGATGTGACACAAAAAAACTCAATGCCTATAAGGTTACACTCTAAAGGAGTTATTCGCCTGTCCCCATTGGAGAACCCCTTTTAGTTCCAAGTAGAACCCTTTTTGGTTCCAGGTAGAACTCTTTTGGGTTTCATGTAGAACCCTCTACGGAAAGGGTTTTACATGGAACTCAAAAGGGTTCTACCTGGAACCAAAAAGGGTTCTTCAAAGGCTTCTCCTATGGGGAAAGCTGTAGGGTTAGGGTTGTGGAAGAGGCTAGGGTTGAACTGAAATGTAGATAAGCTGGACTCTCTAAATAAAGTATTACAGCAGTATAGAATGTAATTACATCATCAGACACAGTGAAAGACAAAACAAAGATTTGGTAATAATCTGTTAACAGCTGCTATAAACACTGATGTTGACACAGAACATGGTTGGAACGGAATCAAGGCCACCATTGGACACCTCATGGGAACAATAAAGCTATTAAAATTCAAATTGAAATTAAATGTGTTATGGGTGTGGGGTCTAGATAAATATTACCCGACACCAGTGTTAATGACATATTGAGAGACGCCACCCAACGCTTCACTGATTTATTTTCCCCTACTGACACTGACTGGTAACGTCACCTGTATTGAAACCTCACAAAAGATGGCCAAATCACTTCATAGAGGAATCTAATACACAGTGAGGGAATTATAAACCAAATGAATAGTTTGGAACTTATTGTCACTGTCAGAAGGCGTCATGATAAATGTTGTATCCCCCCCCCACACACACACACACGCACGAACGCATGCACACACACACACACACAACCACACAAACACACACACTGAAGCAGCTGGACTCAAAGGGAACTGACTGTGTAGAAAGTCAGGACAACAGGGTTGGGTATTAAACAGTTATTTGATTTAGAAATGTGGCGGCACAAATTATGAGATGCACTAAAAGGATTTATTTACTACAATTATGAAAAATGTCATCACACTGGCTGGGTAAAGAAACAAAGGCATGAACAATGTAGACTAGTCTGTGCTCTTCAAAACAACCCAGCATGGGTCCTATCCACTCAATAGTAGGACTGACTACTTTAACTTTCACTCTTAATAAAATATGTTTTATTTTTCACATCATCATGAAAGATGAATGCATGAGAAAAGCATATTCCACTGAAATGAATTTATCATCTGGAAGTGCATGCTGTTGACTTGGACAGTGTACACATAGGGACAGAGAGTCCAAAGAAGGAAGGGACAAATACAAATGATAAAACAGAACTAAGCTGAGAGGAGAAGATGGAGCGCAAAGCTTTCCACATTTCACTGATCTACAAAAAAACTTGATGATGATTAGCATATTGAGCTTATTAATAGGGCAGCCTGGCCTCAGAGCCATACGAAGCATACTATATGTATTTTTATGGACCCCCAAGACGTATGATATGTTCTAATGGTCTAGGGACAACTGTAGCATTTTAGCTAACCCCTTTCCTAACCTTTTTTAGTTATCCTTTTACGCAAATTATCCTAACCTTTGTCGTTAGTTCTCCTAACCAACAACGTAATTATGTAAAATATATATATCTAAAGTGTGATATGTAAAATGTATGTATATGTAGCAAAAAAGCTGTAAAAACCAAAAAAGATATATTTGTGTCCTCCGAAGAGGGTGGATGGGTTAATAAAATCATTATCCTTGGTTGTTAGGATGCAACAAGCAACCTGGTCTCAGAGAAAGACGTATAATACTATAGGTCCTCCAAGATGATTGATAAGTTACTTCATCCAATTCGTATGCTATTGTACGACCGGGTAAAACATTTGATGCTATACGTCCTCTAATTTGTCTGATATTGTACAACCGCAATTCCATTCCATGTAACCTAACATAACTAAATATAGCATACTAAATGGAGGGAACACATTTACATACCAAATCTTATGAATTGCCCTCAGACCAGGTTGAATAGGGAGGTAAAGGCAGTTGAGGACAATTCACACCATGTCAGATTGTTTCCAAATAGTTTTCCAACAGTGACAGTAGAAAAACTACTAAAAAGCCAATGTGTGGTGCATGTACTAATGTATTTAGATAGCCTGGTGCCAGATCTGGGACCAGGCTAGTAGATATGGCCAGGGAGGTGGTGAAACACTTCCAGCCGAAGTCTTACCACGAGCGGTTTTGGTGCAGGTGCGTCCGTTGCCATGGAGGGGCGGTGGGCAGCGCCCACAGACATAGCCCGTGTAGGGCAGACGTCGGTCGATGCACTGGACCCCCAGGAAGCATGGTCGGCTGGCACACGTACCGGTCACATTGCTGTTGTTCCCTGCATGGGATGATAGCCCTAGGCCTGGAACACAGAATCACTGTTATCAGCCCCAGGACATTATTTATGAATGAATTCCTCTCCCCCTAGCCTTCACATGAACAGCGATGTTCACCATTTGTTTATGCTCAGCGGGATGCTGTAATCAGTTGTCAATGCCTCTGCATCGGCCACACCATGCTCTTATCGTTTGCATATTTCATGATTAGGCATAATTCAAATAGACCCGTAGATGTAAACAGCTCACAAATACCACCTACGTACAGTTGCCTACCTGGGAGTTATATTCAACACTGCCTGACAAATTTTATGTGGCAGAACTCGCAGTTAAATCCAAAGCTGCTACAGCTGCTAATTGCTCAAATGTCTTTGATTAAAATGCAAAGTCTTGGAAGACCAATTATATAAAGGTACTTTATAACCAAATTAGGGCTGTGGAAAAACTCTTAGTTGGCACTTTGTGTTTTGATGGCAGGAGGCTCATTACGGTGCTTCAGGATGAAAGTCTCTGAGTAATTGATTGATACGCTACCAAGGTCAGAACCCCCTTGGAGCGAGAGAGAGCGAGATGTGTGTGTGTGTGAGACCCCGACTGTGTCCCCTGTCTTCACCTCCAGACCCGCCCTCACCCCCAATCCAGCTGCATCAGCTTCTCTCTACCCATAGGCCTTCACTCCCCTCCTGGGCTCCCCTCTCTCCCCCACCCACAAAGAAGAGTGATGAAAATGCCAATCGCCCTATTAGTTTTAAACAAAGATGTTTCCTTTAGAACTAAAACTGCTGGTGTTATTAGCACTTTTAGATGGATTCTTTGTCCCATAACTTTGTCCTTGTCCTTTGCTTCGCACCTTGTAGTGGCACCACATCAAACCACCACATCATCAAAAAGTGCATTATGGCTAGACTATGCTGTATTGTATTGGTATTGTACATTTATCCGCATATCTCTATTCTATGACGGATCTATGGAAGAGAGCAGACTGAGACAAAATGACTGTCATTGCAGTGCAGTTAGAAGCTTTGAAACGTGACACTGACAACCTTTCTCTTTTCCTATTTGCGTGCCACAAAGCATTTCTTCTCCTCTCTCTCGCTAATAAAGCGTTTCATCTTCACGGGGACAAAAGAGGAAAAAAGAACGGACCATCTGTCTTTTATTAAGAAGTGATTTATCAGCGTTATGACTCCACATATCAAGGCTTATTGCCTGTGAATTTTGTCTCATTTTCGACTAGGGCAGCAGAATCCACTCAGACAATGGGTGGTTTTATCGGAACGACGGGGCCGACGGGGAGATGACATATTTTGCTGTGTGCCTTTCAATCCCATCTCCAGCCTTTTAGTGTGATGATGATGACAGGCAATTTTGCAAGGCCGCTAACTGGGCTGGCTATAGCTGCCAATGCCAATGAGGTGTTTAGTCGCGGAGTAATGTGACACCCCTGATGGACTATTATAGGAGCCTTGGTGTTAAACAGCCTTTTGTAGGCGATCTGAGTATCAGACAGAGGCTTTGGGAAATACAGGGTATGGTAGTAGGTGCTAGGCGCACGGTTTGTGTCAAGAACTGCAATGCTGCTGGCTTTTTCACGCTCAACAGTTTCCCATGTGTATCAAGAATGGTCTATCACCCAACTGTGGGAAGCATTGGAGTCAACACGGGCCAGCATCCCTGTGGAACACTTTCGATACCTTGTAGAGTCCATGCCACAACGAATTGAGACTATTCTGCGGGCAAAAGGGGAGGGTGGGCGGGGGTGGGGGAGGTGCAACTCAATATTAGGAAGGTGTTCCTAATGTTTGGTATACTCAGGGTACTTGCCAGTTTTTGTCCATTCTTAGACGGTGTATGTACAGCTGGGGCCTTGGCACGTGCCCTGTTGGTCTCTCGAAGTCCAGGCATGTTGGTTTGTGGGAGTCCAGGCTTGTTGGTCGGTGGGATTCCAGGTCTGCCAGTGTCCATCCTGGGTGGATTGTGTTGGTCTGGTCTGTTGATGAGTGAGGTCTTAGTGGTAGTGGTGGTAGTGGTGGTAGGGACAGTGGTGGGTCCAATGCTGGGGACAATGGGAATCGACCGTTACAGGTGCTGTTGTGTAGAGACAGATATGGACACATGGAGAGAGTAAGAGGTGGGCTTCATAACATGTCAGTGCTTTTATGATGCTGGGAGAGAGATCGATAGAGGACACTTCAGGTTCAGGGCCAGAAGTTGTTTTAATATACATTTCATAGAAACCTGAGTTCTCACACACTTTTCAAGAATGTTGGACGACAGTTTATCAAAATTTTTCATCCCACACCTACACCACTAGAAATCACAGCTCCTCAATAGATCTATGAGCAGCAGAATCGTAAAAAAATAAATAAAAGCAGAAAGAAAGGAAAGCAGAGCCCGAGGAGCAGGAGGAGAGAGAGAGACTGTGTGATTGATGACGGCAGAGCAGAGAAACGGCAAGTGAAATAAACCTGACAGTGTAACTCCTGCAGAGGCGGTATGGAACTGAAATAAACAAAGCAGAGAACCACTCACCGAAACTCATCACTCAGAGGGAGAAAAAGATTAGGGAGAGGGAAAGGCTAAGACGCTTAGAAAATAAAAAGAGGGATGTTGGTGGAAACATGGCATGGCTTTTTGGGGAGAAAATGGTGACTTAGTGTGTGCATGTGTGTGTATATGTGTGTGTATGTGTGTGTGTGTGTACATGTGCGTGTGCGTACGTGCGTGCCTGCATGAATGCGTGTGTGTGCATGTGGTTAACTCCTGGGGAATTCAAGCGGTTTACCCTGAACTACAGAAACAAACGTCTCCTGAATGAAAATTGGATGATTAATCAGAAACAAACAGCCCTCTAGGTGCAGGTATATGTGTGTTTTATGGATGGTGCCCCAGCTTAGCCCCTGTTCCCCTCGCCCTGTGGCCCAGGCGGTAGATCCCTCTGTATTCAGCCAGGCCATGCTCCTTCCATGCTCTCCCAGGCCCCACACTTCACCTCACCTTACATTACCTTACCTCACCTCAGCTCTGTGGCCCAGGCGATAGATCACTCTCTATTCCACCAGATCATGCTCCTCTTCCATCTCCCTGCTGCTAGCCAGGCCCCTTACCTCATCACTCTGTATTCAGCCATGCTCCTTCCTCTCAGCCCTACTCTCTGCTCCCTCCTCTGTACCCTTCCAAGTTCCCACATCTCACCTCAGCTCTAATGGCCTTTGTCAGTTAGCTGTCAACAGAGAGAGGCACACCTGAGGTGCTGCTGCAGCTCTCTGAGCCTGGGGCCAGGTGACAGGATACACTATGCTCTGCTCTCCCTCAGAGGGGAAGTGCTTCACCAATTAACTCAGCTCAACAACCCTCCCCTAACCCCCACAAAAATGAAGAAAAGAGAACACATACAAAATAAATTATGGGAGGGAAGGGGGAGAGGGGAGAGAAGGGGTGAGCCATCACCTGCCCTCTGGTTTCCATTGAACATGCATCCATGTTGGTTATCATGTGAGTGGTTCAAAGTGCAAAGGCAACTATTCCCATTATTGTGTGTGTAATGATATCCACATATGGGAATTCTCTGGAAAGCTGAGCTGGAATGTCTTATTGTTCCTGTTTGTCTTGTCAATGATAATAGTGCTTGTCTGGTCTTCCCACAGGTACAGGTGCATGCAGCTTTACGTTTCCATACAGTTCAATATTACAGGTGGGAGAAAGTTGCAAGTACCTCTGGAACATCTTTGCAACATTTCTTATATTCATATCAAATAAATCCCTTTTCTATATTGATAAACAAGGCCCACAGTCTGTTTGTATGGAAGTGAATTGGCTAATTGATACAATAGTGTAGTAGCACCAGTGATTTGATTGACCATGCCTACCTGTTGATGTAAAAAGTGTTGATAAATACATTTGATTGATTGACCATGCCTACCTGTGCAGGTGGTCCCATCTCTCAACATGCCGTGGGGGCAGCCTCCCACACCTGTAGGAGCCGAAGCTGTTGAAGCACTGGACTCCAGGCAAGCAGGGCATCCTCTCACACTCATTCACATCCTCCTGACAGGTAGCACCTACACAGAGTCACAGAGACAGACAGACATTATTACAACAGACAACACAAAGACAGACTGCCAAAGGCTATTACTACAACAGGTAGCCCTTACACGCACAAAGACAGAAAGCCAAGGTCTGAGCCAAGCTCACAGACAGAGACAAAAAGCCAAGGAAGCCCATTACAACAACAAACCGAGAGTTCATGTATTTTCAGCCAGTGATGTGCGGTCAGCGTAGGCACAATGAATGAAAAAATAACTATATACATTTTTACCAATAATCATTTTGTCATCTTCATGTTTTTTCTGCATGATAAAATCGATTTGCACAAGGAGGCAAGGGGAAAAGGCCTTTCTCCTACCTCTCAAACTCAAACCCATTGACATGACTTGTGTATGCATGTTTCTACCTTATACTGCCAGCTAATGGACGCCGAAAGGCAAGTTATTCATTTTCACTGCACTCAACTAATAAATGCGCATGCAAAAGGATATGGGACAGGCAGGAGGACAGCCAGCTCCTGCCTATGGACGTCACACATAACCTGCCTGTTACGTTCGTTTTCCTGCTAGTTAAAGTAAACTGATCAGGATGGCTAACATATTGCATCTGAAACAGTTTTCGAAGTTGGATTTTCTAGCGAAACAGCGGGTGATAAGGGATGGAAGACCAACACCTGAGCTTAGGGACCTACATCAAAGGAAGGGACAGAAAATAACACAATCATTTCAATA